>NW_028250069.1:0-105039 GCF_964263255.1 Lissotriton vulgaris
AAGTACTGTGTGCGTACCTTCCCGAGCAAGAGCTTTATTATAATTGGCTGTCAATAATCCAAACCAGGAAGTGTTGGCAGCCCTCTTGTGCCTCGGTAGAACCGAGGCACAAGAAAGCAGTAAAAGAAAGACGAAAAACACGCAAAGGGGGCAGGGTAGAAACACCCTACCCCATAGGCCTGCTCAGGGGGTCTCACAAGGACCCACAAGGCCCCCCAATTTGTTCTTTTTTTTTATCGTGAGATACTCGTAGGAACGCGTACCATGTGAAAAAAAAACGGTCTGCTTTTTTTTCCAATTAGCCCCCAGGGGACCAAATCCCGGGGGCTTTATAAAAAAGTGTGGGGGGCCCCAACCCCAACACATTGCCCCGGGGACGCCACCCCCCCACCCCCCGGGGCAAAGTAAGTGTAATAGCGGGGGCACAGAGGGGGAAGTAATTCCCCTTGAATACTGGGGGTACTTGGGGGCCAACTAGCCCACCAGGAAACTCCACTATGCACCACGGAGCTGCGTTGTAGAGTGTTGTAAAAAGGGGTGTGGCCTCTGAACACCTCTCTGCAACACAGTTCCCTGGCACATACTAGAGGTACCTAGTGGGCTAGTTGGTCCACAGGGGACCTCAGGAATGAAGAGGAATTAATTTTACTTAAACGCGCCACAGGGCATGTTTGCGGACATGTCACCTCAGGCCACGCCCCCTTCCTTCAACAGTGTGCAAACGCGCCCCGTGGTGCATTTTAAGTTGGGGAATCAATTATCTTTCAATACTGAGGGTCCCTGAGGGCCAAATACCCCAACAGGTATCTCAAGTATGCGCCAGTAAGCTGCGTTGCAGACAGGTGTTCAGAGGCCATGCCCCTTTTTACACCTCTCTGCAACACAGCTCTGTGATGCTTAATGGAGGTACCTGGTGGGCTAGTTTGATTCTAGGGATCCTTAGGGTTGAAGGGGACTTAATCTCCCAACTAAGAACGGTGACAGGGCGCGTTTACACAGTGGTGAAGGGAGGGGATGGGGCCTGATGTGATGTGTGCAAACATACCCTGTGGCGCGTTTAAAGTTGGGGAAAAAATTCAACTTCAAACCGGAGAGACCATGGGGGCCAAGTAGTCCACCAGGTGCTTCCAGGAAGCTCCATTGCGCTGTGTTGCAGAGAGGTGGTGCATGCCGTGCCCCTTTTTACATCTCTCTGCTACACAGCTCTGTGGCACTTACTGGATGTAGTACAAATTCCGATTTACTCACCTGTTATCAGGAGAGACCTCAGTGCTGCATCTTTGATCCTAGTACTGATCCTCAAAAGTAATTCTAACCATACTTACCAGTAACTTGAATTTCCTTCCATAGGCTAACATTGACTGGTTTCACTTGGAAATTCTTCTAAGTGTGGAGTTTTGGAACTTTAAAACATTCCTCTAAAATCAGCTGAACTACGAATTCCGATTTACTAGCCTGTTATCAGGAGAGACCTCACTGCTGCATCTTTCAGCCCTCTACTGATCCTGAAAAGTAATTCTAACCATACTTACAGTAACTTGAATTTCCTTTCACAGGCTAACACTAACTTGTTTCACTTGGAAATTCTTCTAAGTGTAGAGTTTTGGCACTTAAAAAATATCCTCTAAAATCCGCCGAAGTACGAATTTTGATTTACTTACCTGTTATCTGGAGGGAGCTCAGTGCTGCATCTTTCAGCTTTCTACTGTTCCTGAAATGTAAATATAACTGTACTTACCAGTAACTTGAATTTCCTTCCATAGGACATCAAATTAAAAAAATATAAAAAAAAAAAACCTTAGAAATTCATTGAAAAAGCATAGGTTTCTCACATATTATAGTTAGTTGGAAATTTCACTCATACAAAACCATTGAAATTCTCCCTTTATAGTTAGTTCAGCTAACTATAAATCACGCGCCCGCGATGCACTGACTGCTGATGACGTCACATATTACATCACTCATGACATGGTCATTGACATCACTCATGACATCACTGATGCCATCTCAAATGACATCATTGATGACATCACTGATGAACTCATCCTTGTGAAAGAGTGGCAGACCTCCTCTCAGCGTAATATAAGCTTTGGTACACACATTCAAAAATAGAAACAAACATTTAAAAAAACAATGGAGATACCAATACCAGTTACTAAAACCTATTCAGTAATTCCAAAATCTACATACACATCCACTCATTCACCAACAGTTCTATATAGTCACTCATACATGTACTCACTCATCATATGTACTCATACACCTATACATCCTGTTACACACCGATACTCATCCATAGAGTTACTCCCACACATACTCACACATCCAAATAAACTATCAAACATCCATTTACTTGCTTATACAGCCAACCCATTTGGAGCAGTGACAACACAAGACAAATGCGACTCAGTTTTTTTCTGTAGATAAGTTGTAATTACTTTAATTAAAAAACTTTTTCCTGTTCCAGCTTCTCCACTCACGTACATTCGGATAGGTTGAAATGAAGAGCATGAGCACTCTTTCTTTTCATGAAGTAATCCATGGTCAATCTGTTCTCTCACTTGGTCATATATTTGTTTTTGCTCAACAACATTTAGTACCAAGTTTCCTAAGTTTGTTACATCTTCTTGAGCTTGATACATTGTTGTTCTCCTGGTGGATCCTGACTCAATGGAGCAGAAGTTTGACTGTCTTGAGAACTGTCTCTAGCAATCTCAGCTGCACTTGTAGCTACTTTCTCAATTTCGTCGTTCAACATTTTCACATAATTAGCAAAAACAGGACATTCTATAGTATCTTTAGTTGCGTTAAACGAATCTTCATAGCTCTGAAAATCTCCAAGTAATTCCAATTCTGAATGCCACGGCTTGAAGAGTTGCAAAAGAGCTAAATAGTAAAATTCCCTTCTGTCAGGAGTATCACAACTCAGTTTACGGTGATTAATTAAATGTCCTTTTCTTTGTTTCACCAAACATCCTTCAGAACCAATCACAGCATATATACCATTATTGATGTTTTCTGTAACATTCAGTTTAAAAGTATTGTTTTGCAGCACTTCATAGACACAAATGTTCTCAAGATGATGACTTCTATTTGGATAATATGTATCCAACATAGTTTTCAAAATATCTGTACTTTCTGGCTCTTTTTCAGCTAAATATTAAATTTCTTGTACAGGTTTAAGTACTCGATTTCGTGTTGCAGCAAGACCTAGACTCACCCAAATGATTCTTTTAGGTTTGGAGTATAGAGTTGCAGATGATAAGCGAACTTAGCATTCATGCGCTCCAATTTCACGATGAGATAACATCTTCAAACTGTAACTGTATAATTTCTTACTTAGACTCTTCTCGTGGGAAAACTATTCCTTCAATTCCGTCTTTTCTGATTTTGTTATGTAGGATGATACATATTGAGCAACAGCAATGGAATTGTCCGCAACATATCGAATATCCATGTAAGCACTAAGTATGGGCGAAATGTGCAAAAATCGTGTTCCGGGAATTTGAGCGAAATCGAATTCGCGCAAATTTGCGGATTTTTAGTTTTTTGCGTGTTCGCAGGGCTTTTTGCGTGTTCGCGGGCCGCTTGCACAGCGAAGTTACCCTTGCGGTCGTGTATGGGCGCGGCCATCTTGTTTGCGTGAGGTGTTTCCGTTTCCGTTTCCGGGAGCTAGTTGCATGCTCACGTCGTATGCCGCAAGTAATTACGTGTTCGCGGGCGTTTTTGCGTGCTCGCGAATGAATTATTGTGCAAACTTACCCTTGCGGTCCTAAATGGGCGCGGCCATCTTGTTTTTCATTCATTGCCATGGTTCTGTGCATGCTTTCTAATCCTCCTTTCATCTGTGCAATCCTTTGTTTCTTTGGACTTTTTTTGATCTTTTCAACTCTATATCTATCCCTCTTTTTTTCTAGATCTATATTTTGTGTTTTTTTAACTTTTGTTAGTTTTAAAGCAACTTTTTAAAACTTTTTTTTCTTTACTTTTTCCCTATTCTTTCCTTTTTTTTCTTTCTGCTGTACAGGACCATGGCAAAAGGAGCCGGGAGGGACAAGTGGAAGGGTCCCGCACCCCGTACCCGGCTTCCTTGTGGGCGGTTAAGAGGGGAGGAAGTGATGGCCAGGGAGATATTCAGCGCGGTGGAGGTGACCGCACTGATCTTTTATGTGCAGCGCCACCTCCCCAAGATCGTGGCAGCAGGGGGCAGGCTGCGTCAGGGTATGGCCTCTGGGAGCATCGCCAGCTGTGGGAAAAGGTGTGCCGGGCCTTGCAGAGGGAGTCGGGGGTACGGCGCACCTACCAGCAAGCGACGCACCAGTGGTCGGACCTCCTTGACCGGGAGCAGGACCTGCTCCACCTCTTCGCTGTGGAGACCCCTGGCCCTGGTGAGTAGCTATTTAATAACTACTTTGTTTTCTTCTGCTCTGGGTTATATTGCTAATATATGTTTTTCCCGCAGAGCAAGAATGCTGCCAATTCGATTACATTACAGGTAAATTAACGTTTAAATAGCTTCTGTGATTGCAGGTGCTTGACTGCTCAGTGGTGTTGCTACTTTGCTTACTTGTTTGCAACTTCATGCTCATTTGGCCTGAATATGTATGAGTGTAGTACTTTACAGAACTGTGTAATGCTAGAGAGACTAGAGACTCAAATCTAGTCCTTCCTTTGTACTACTGCTGCCACTAAGAAGAAGAGATAGTGATGGATTGATAGGTTCAGGTTGAGTATATTATGACTTGTTATTAGTAGTAGTAGTAGGACATTTTTTAGTGCTCAGCAATCATGATGACGGACTGTGTCTGTCACGTCGTATGCTGCTGAGTGCTGGCAGACGTAGTAGAACCTTTTTGTTGTTGGTTTAGTTAGTGATTTACATAACTTTCCAAGTAGACGGTCTGCGAAATCCAGCAATACTGTACTAGTATCCTCCTAGTTGACCAGATCAGATAGGTCAATGCATGTAGTGCAATTGTTGCTAATTTGTTTCCCCGAGATAATTTAGGATTGTGGTCAAAGAAATCAAATATTTCCAAAAAACAATCATCCATGTTTGTGTTTATTTCATGATCATCAGCACCTCCCAGGGTCAAGAGGACAGCAACACCCCAGACTCCGGTGGAACAGAGTGGGCAGGAGGAACGGTCCTCTGCAGGCTCTTCTGCTGGCCCCATTAAGTAGTTCTGTTGTTAATATAATTATACTTCCCTAACTCTATTTTTTACAAAATAGTCTTTAATCTTCTTGTATACTGTTTCTACATTCGTATCCTGCCTCTCTACCATCACTCTCTGTGCTACTATTATTTATATTATTTATGAGTCAGTCTGTGAAGGTAACTAAGCTTGCCTAGTCGACAAAGGGTGTTAAACAAAACTCTGATCCAGCAATAGCGCTAGAGGCACTCAGTGCAGTCCTCTGGGTTGCCCTTGCTGTCTATTCCAGTCTTCTTAATGTTAGTGCTTTGTCAATTTCCAACATAAGAATGTCAATGTCCACCAAGAATAAGCTAGTAGTTGTCTTTTTGATTTGATAGTAGCACATACCACGCTAGTGTTTCAGGGACTATTCTGCACATACAGAAGTATGGACAAGAGAAATAGGACATTGTTGATGATAGCTGTAGTTCGACTTTCCACATACCTCAGTCAGAAGTTACTGTGCGGGACTCGGGAGCCCTCACCTTGTTGGAACTTCAAGTCCTCCTGGCGGTGATGAGTAGTTGGTTCTGTCTGTAATTATAAAAATGTTGCACGTTAAAGACCAAGCATTCATCAGTTGTGCCAAAAAGAGTTTCATGTCATGGCTAAGCATATAAGTTAACACCCTGCCCAAAACCGTGACTTCTTTTCAGTCCCAATAATTAAAAATTGTTTAACATTTTCTCTTCCATTACGAGACGAAGTAGGGGGTGGTGTATGGCATCTAAAAATATGACATTTTTTTTCTAGGCGTCACAACATCTTATGCAGCACTTTCCACCACCAGTGCTGGGGCCAGCAGCGTGGAGGGGTCCACTCAAACGGCGGCGCCACCAGGAGGAGCTGAGGGGGATGGCTCAGCAGCGGCGGACGGTGGCAAGGTATTATTATACTCCTTACTTATTGACATTTTAGAGTAGGCTCCCGAAGGAGTGTATGATGTTCTGTACAGTAGAAAGTACACTACTACAAGTACACTGTATTGTTAAGAACAGTTACTGATTTAGAACTACATTTATTTTAGCCAATCACGGAGAAGAGGAGTCACCCTTGACTTAGCAATAGAATTAGCGGTGGTAGTTCTCGAGTAAGCAATGGCCCCCTCTATTTGTCTTTAAATTAGCTGGGAAACTTTTATCGTGAAGCCAAGTCATATCAGATGAACTTGAGGGATGTGACGAACCAAAAGGGAAATAACTTAGGGTCAATGGAAGGACGAGCGAGTCATAACATTTATGACTAAAGAATTATACTTGTTTTTGAATGCAGGCAGAGGTGGCTGATAGGAAGGAATCAGATGCATGGCTGCTTGAAGCAAGGATGGTTGAAGGAGAAAGAAAAAAATGACTGCCTGTGTGGGTCAATCAGAAAATTCATGTGTGGTGTGCATTGCAAAATGTCATTTGGGTAAAACTCAAATGCAAGTCAAGACGGTGGTTTACCAAATAAAATGAAAAGGGTGTTATTTGGTTGTTGAGAAAAAGTAAAGTTGTTACAGTTGAGACATTAAGAAGAATGATAGATGTTTACTTTGGAAGCCTGGATGGTATCTTCTTCCTCATACATAGCAGAGGTGTATGTAGAGCAGACTTTCAGTGCATAAAGAGTGTTACTTTGTTCGAACAGCATGTCCGTACCAGAGTAGAAAAGCAGAGGAAATACAAATACTACAAGTTGTGATTGTTCAGAAACTCTCCCTTGCCTAAAGTAACAGTACAGTACAGTAGTTTACTTTGCAAGCACAGCATATATTGTGTATGTATTGTATAGTTGACAATTATATCAAGTCAAGTCCCTTCCTCCGGCATTTATGGTTACCACACACACTCCCTATTTTCATAATTTTCTTTCTGCTGTGCTAATTATGGGTGGACTATCGCTGTTGTTCACTCAATCTATCAAAATAAAGCACCTAAAGTCATCCAGCACATAAGCAAAGAGATCATTTGATTGGCTGGATACATGATCATAAATTAATAATCTTCATTTTCCTTTTGTAGTAGTGAAGGCCCGGGGGGGGGGGGGCAGTGCGAAATGAAAATGACATTGAGCAGTAGCCCTTGATGTAATTGAGTATGGCCAGTGCCACCCCTATACAAAAGTTAGAGCTTCCCTATCCCCACCTGCATATACTGCTTAAAGTATTGCATGCAAGTCTGCGTCATCATGGCTTGTTTCTCTTTTTCTTGGGTGCAAGCTGAGTGAGCTGGCATTATGCCGGCTACCACAAGTTCACGTACAAGTAATTTCTTTCGCAAAAGTAGAGGAAAAAAGAAGAATACTGGTGTTCTCTCTGACTCTCTGACTATGTATTGAGTCCATAGTGCTGCCTGGTAGTAGAATTCCTGAAACTCCCACTGTTACAGGCCTACAAAGACGGCGGAAAGATACATGCCAAAATGTTATACTGTGCTTTCAAATTGCTAGTGTTACTGTGAGAAAACTTTCTGTTCAATTATTTTGTGTTATTGTTAAAGAGTATTGGTTACATTATTTTTCTTTCTTTCTTCATATAGATGCTCCCAAAAAGCTCACCAGAGGGGCGATGGCTGTCCGGGTCAGGGCCCATAAGATGGAGGCCATTGCTGTGGAATATCGCCAGCTGTGGGCTTGGGAACAGGAGGAGGGGGCGTCACAACCTCCTCCAGTGACCCCGGGGCAACCAGCCAGCAGCCTCCATCCAAACGGCGCCATGGCCCGATGGCCTCTCCTCCGAGTCCTAACCCATTATTCTACTCCCCCAAAATGCTTATATTACCTGTGGTTCATGTTTGAGAATAGAGCTAAGTAGGCACGGGCTGGCTGCATGGCAAATGGCGAAAGGTTTGGTGTTGACTTGAATCCTGGACGGATGAAATATCATTGTTGTGCTGGTAGTAGTAGTGGTACACACTGGCAGTAGCAGCATATGAAAAAAAAGGAAATGAAACATTGAGTGGCTTGAGCGTAGCATTAGAAACAGAACAATACAGATAGTACAGTAGAGAACAGTGCCATAACTTGTAGCCTAAGCAGTGCTAATGTAATGTAAATATAAGTAGTAGTTGCGTGGAGTATGACTATAAGAAATATTATTAAGCCAAAGGACACAGCAATGTAAGCACTAAGCATTTGATTGGTCACGTAGGAGGAGGATGTTGTTGATGATCAATCCACAATTGCGCACATGAAATTCTGATTGGAATGATTTCTCGGTTGCTTTGCCCTTATCCTCCCCAGAAAGTGTGTGGAATTTATTGTTGTCAGTTGAACCTCAATGAAAAACTCACAGCAGGGGGGAAGAGGGTTAGGGTTTGCAAATTGGATGGGATTGGGGTTTTCGGGAACGTTTGGTAGAGAGAAAAAAAACACAGCATGGACAAACAACAAATGAAGAGAAACAAATCTTTGGATTCAAAGATATTGATAAATCTTCTAAGGTACATAAAGGAAGTGCACTACTGCATGCATGAAGTTGTTTGCTAAATGGATGGTTAGGTTACAGAAAAGTAGTACTACTACATACTGCACCTTACTAGTAACTACGAAGAAACAAGTTGACAGTACAGGGCTGCAGTAACTAATTACGCAATATTACTTGCCTCTCTGCCCGCAATGAGAATAAAGAGCAGACTTATTATTAGAATATTAAATTACTTTTAAAAAAAGCAAAGACGTATGTCAAATAGCTGGAGGGATGAATTTGAAGCAGAGATCAAACAAACATACAGAGTCACACTCGTAGAAGTAAGTTCAAGTTAACAACAATAACATTTAAAAGATAAGTAGAATTTAAGAGGATACTGTAACTGTATTTTGTAGTTGTCCTGTTGAATTTGTGAAGTTGATACATCCAGCCATTCCTCTTATTCTCGGTACTCCTTCATTCCATCTGATGCTCCGTCGATCAATCTTGGTGACCAGACACACTGTCCACTGCCTGCCGATTGCTGAATTGCGGAAAGCTAATGGTAAGCCTGAGTAGTACATCGTTTGTTCCATGGCACAGGGTAGGAGCCGGCCTGTAATTGTTGATGGAAAAACAAGAAGTGATAAAAACACCACAGAGAAAGAAAAATATAAGGTACGCTGTGCAGTGCAAAAATAACACTCTCAGTTTCAGAGTTGACAGTATCACTCCCAAAAATCCAGAACACCCCACAATACCCTCCCAAAAATGTGCAATACTGCTACTTCGCAGAGGCCTAAGTTCAAATCGTGCCAAAACACACTCAGAAAGTAGGCCCAAAACCCCCCTTTTCCACCATGGATTTTCTTCAAACCACTTGCAACCAAAATTAGACATTCCCACAAGTGCTCCCAGACCCCAGAACCCAGTCGCAAAAATCTAGAACACCCCCACACACATGCAATACTGCAGTGCTAACCCTAACGTGCCCTAAGTTAAAAATAGTGCCAACCGCTTTCTGCAACTAGGCCAAATCCCCCCTTTCCCACCAAGGATTTTCTTCAAACCACTTGCAACCAAAATTAGACATTCCCACGAGTGCTCCAAGACCCCAGAACCCAGTTGCAAAAATCTAGAACACCCCTAAACACATGCAATACTGCAGTGATAACCCTAACGAGCCTTAAGTTAAAAATAGTGCCAACCGCTTTCTGCAACTAGGCCAAATCCCCCCTTTCCCACCATGGATTTTCTTCAAACCACTTGAAACCAAAATTAGACATTCCCACGAGTGCTCCAAGACCCCAGAACCCAGTCGCAAAAATCTAGAACACCCCTAAACACATGCAATACTGCAGTGCTAACCCTAACGAGCCCTAAGTTAAAAATAGTGCCAACCGCTTTCTGCAACTAGGCCAAATCCCCCCTTTCCCATCATGGATTTTCTTCAAACCACTTGCAACCAAAAATTAGACATTCACACGAGTGCTCCAAGACCCCAGAACCCAGTCGCAAAAATCTAGAACACCCCCAAACACATGCAATACTGCAGTGCTAACCCTAACGAGCCCTAAGTTAAAAATAGTTCCAACCGCTTTCTGCAACTAGGCCAAATCCCCCCTTTCCCACCATGGATTTTCTTCAAACCACTTGCAACCAAAATTAGGCATGCCCAGCAGTGCTCCGGGACCCCCCACCCCTCCCAAACACCAGGAACCCCCCAAACAGCCCCCCGAAAACACGAAAGTGAGCGAAAAGTCTGAAAAGTGAAAAACGTTTTCACCATGGATTTTGTCCAAACCACTTGATTCCGATATTAGACCTTCCCAGCTATGCCCCCAGACCCCTTCAGCCACCCGCAAAAAAGCAGAACACCCCCAAACAGCCAAAAAGTAAAACTGGAAAATGTGACACTTAGAAAAATTTAAGCCTAGTTCCCAGATCACCCCATGCGTGCTCTGCAGCTAGGCCCTAACTCCCCTTTCCAAACATGGATTTTCTTCAAACCACTTGCAACCAAAATTAGGTATGCCCAGCATTGCTCCAAGACCCCCCAACCCCCCCCCCCAAATACCAGGAAACCCCCAAACAGCCCCCAGAAAACACAAAAGTGAGCAAAAAGTCTGAAAAGTGAAAAACTTTTTCACAATGGATTTTGTCCAAACCACTTGATTCCGATATTAGACCTTCCCAGCTATGCCCCCAGACCCCTGCAGCCACCCGCAAAAAAGCAGAACACCCCCAAACAGGCAAAAAGTAAAACTGGAAAATGTGACACTTAGAAAAATGTAGGCCTAGTTCCCAAATCAATCCATGCGCGCTCTGCAGCTAGGCCCTAACTCCCCTTTCCCACCATGGATTTTATTCAAACCACTTGCAACCAAAATTAGGTATGCCCAGCATTGCTCCAAGACCCCCCAAACCCCCCCATATACCAGGAAACCCCCAAACAGCCCCCAGAAAACACGAAAGTGAGCAAAATGTCTGAAAAGTGAAAAACTTTTTCATCATGGATTTTGTCCAAACCACTTGATTCCGATATTAGACCTTCCCAACTAAGCCCCCAGTCCCCTGCAGACACCCGCCAAAAATCAGAACACCCCCAAACAGGCAAAAAGCAATAATGCAAAAACGGACACTTAGAAAAATGTAGGCCTAGTTCCCAGATCACTCCATGCGCACTCTGCAGCTAGGCCCTAACTCCCCTTTCCAACCATGGATTTTCTTCAAACCACTTGCAACCAAAATTAGGCATGCCCAGCATTGCTCCAAGACCCCCAACCCCCCCCCCCCAACACCAGGAACCCCCCAAACAGCCCCCCAAAAACACGAAAGTGAGCAAAATGTCTGAAAAGTGAAAAACGTTTTCACCATGGATTTTTTCCAAACCTCTTGATTCCGATATTAGACATTCCCAGCATTGCCCCCAGACCCCTGCAGCCACCCGCAAAAAAGCAGAACACCCCCAAACAAGCAAAAAGCAAAACTGGAAAATGTGACAGAAAAATTTAGGCCTAGTTCCCAAATCACTCCATGCGCGCTGTGCAGCTAGGCCCTAACTCCCCTTTCCCACCATGGATTTTATTCAAACCACTTGCAACCAAAAAAAAGCTTGCCCAGCATTGCTCTAAGACCCCCCAAATCCCCCCCAAACTCCAGGAACCCCCCCAAACAGCCCTCCAAAAACACAAAAGTGAGCAAAAAGTCTGAAAAGTGAAAAACTTTTTCACCATGGATATTGTCCAAACCATTTGATTCCGATATTATGCCTTCCCAGCTATGCCCCCAGACCCCTGCAGCCACCCACAATAAAGCAGAACACCCGGAAACAGGCAAAAAGCAAAAATGCAAAAACGGACTCTTAGAAAAATGTAGGCCTAGTTCCCAGATCACTCCATGCGCGCTCTGCAGCTGGGCCCTAACTCCCCTTTTCCACCAAGGATTTTCTCCAAACCACTTGCAACCAAAATTAGGCATGCCCAGCATTGCTCCAAGGCCCCCCAACCCCCCGCAATCACCAGGAACCCCCCAAACAGCCCCCCGAAAACACGAAAGTGAGCGAAAAGTCTGAAAAGTGAAAACTATTTTCACCATGGATTTAGTCCAAACCACTTGATTCCGTGGTCCCCCAAACAGGCGAAAAGCAAAAATGGGCCTACCTTCAATTCAGTCCAAATACGCTCTGCAGCTAGGCCCTAACTCCCCTTTTCCACCATGGATTTTCTGAAAAACAAGTGCATTCAAAATTAGACTGTCCCAGCAGTGCTCCCAGACCCCCCGACTCACCCCACAAATCTAAAACACCCCCAAGCAGCCCCCCAAAAACATGCAATACTGGTACATTCAAAACATGGCAAATTGCGCTGTTCACAAAAAATTGCTGTTTTCAGAACTTCCACTACTTCGATCCTCTTGAAACTTACCTGGACACTTGTTCCAGCAATTCCCAAGAATCTCAGCAAGGCAGAACAAAATCGAACCATTGCGCTCTTACAAGAAGAAGAAGAAGAAGAAGGTCTACAACTAGTTTTCACTTAGTTTTCACCCAAACATACGCGCCCGCAAAACACCAAAAAAGGCCAACATTCTGCCAATTCTGGACCAAAGAACACCAAACCCCTCTAAAACCTTGCCAACATAATTATGAACGAGCCTGCATTGGGCCCTGAGCCCTAGACTCAGCGGGAACCCTACCAACTTAAACCCAAAAACCCTAGTAAATTGCACTGAACCCTAAACCTTAGATATGCTTTGTCTGTCTGTGTCAAAGAGCCTAGGTATGCTATATCAGGAGGATGCTTCACTCAGTGGTGCCTGCCTTGACCGTCTGCATGGCCCTGCCGCAAGCATGGGCCAAAAATCCGTTCCACTCAAGAATTTGCGATTTTTAGGTAATTCTAGGTAATTTTCACGAGATTTGCGAAAAACTGCAAATTTCGCAAAGATAACGGATGTTTGGCCCAAGCTAGATGCAGTGCCATGCAGACGGTCAAGGCAGGCACCACTGAGTAAAGCAACCTGATGTAGCATACCTAGGCTCTTTGTCAGACAGACAAAGCATATCTAATTGTATGCAGCAAGCCACATAGCCCCAATTTTACATGAACTGCTGTCTGGAGTGGACTCTGCCTGGCATAACAACAACAGTACACTGCCTCGCCCTCGACCACTACATACTACGAATAGAAAGCCATGTAGTTCTGCTGTAGTAGTTGTTGTAGACTGGTTTACCTGTTTGCCACTCACGAATTGGCCATAGTTCTTCCGTAAACCGACGCTGATGATCAATCCATCCCAGTGAGTGACTGTAAAGAAAAAAGATATATTATTTAATCAATCATCATGGTATATTGGCAAGTGAGTCCGCTCCAAGAACATTTTGCATATTGTGAAACGCAACATAGTGGTCCCTGAATTTGAAGTACAATTTGAATTAAACAAGGTAAGACAAAAAGAGTAGTTGACATGAGTTACAATTACTGTGTAAAAGATTAAATATTAACTAAAGACAAGACATATGATTCATCATTTCATGCACAAAAAACAAACAGCAATTGGTTTCATCAGAGCCAGACAGCCATTGCTGTCCACTGCATGCCATCTTCTCAATTACCTGTTCTACTTTTTGTCCGCATCTTCTTCGGAAAGTGAGGGCCCACAGGGCAGCCTCTCTTGTCAATATCAGAAGTAACTCTGTCAGCAATCAGCAAGCATGTAGACAGTCAGTATTTTCAGTCCCACTTGAGGGGACTCGCCGTAATCCATCCATCTGACTTGAGGGAAATGGATAGGAGGAGTCTGGAGGAGGAGTATAGAGGAGCATGATTGAGTTGTGAAGTTGTGAACCCCAGAAATGCAGACTGCGGCACCTTCAAATCAATAAGGAATATAAGATGAAGACAGTGCTGCTGATGGACTTGTTGTGATTAGGTGAATAGAGTTTTGTTGTGGTAAAAGTTGCAAAACAAAGAAAGACACACAGGAATAAAAGTGAATAAGGACGAAAAAAAGGAAGTCATTTTCAGGCCTCGGTGTCAGGGAAGTAGAGCTTGTCCTCAAACTCCATGAATTGAGAAGGAAGTAGGTCAGCTAACAGAGAAGAACTTCCGTCACCTAAGTCGGTGCCGTCTTCTTCCTGCGTGCATTTGCGTACTTTGTAATCTGGTGGTATGAAGTGCTAATTCATCTTGATCAGTGTTAACCTCTCCACATTTTTGGGCGACAGGCGGGTCCTTTTTGAAGTTACGATGGCACCAGCAGCACTGAAAACACGTTCAGAAGACACACTTGCGAGTGGGCAAACAAATAATTTAGAGCCAGGTTGGTGATCAGTGGCCATAGAGGCATTTTCCTGTACCAATGCAGCAATGGGTTCTTATTAACAAAGTCCTCTTTTGGGTCATCCAGATAGGCCTGTACCATCGACTCAAGGTTCTCCACGGTTGTTCCACTTTGTGTACCATCTGTGGCCTTTGCAGCACTGGAACAAGCAAACCCTTTATGAGTTAGCCAATCCGCTTCCGACAATATTATGGCTGAGCCTGGTGCAGGTGAGGATGATGATACGGTTGCTGCTGGTGTCGTTAACGGCTGTGAGGGAAAGTGACTCCCTTTGCCCACAGATTCAGAAGTGGAACTTGAGGCCGGATGGCCTGCTGATTCAGTTGGACTTCTGCCGGCTCCTTGAATTTTCTGCCGATCTTTTTTGAACCGAGTGGCTGACACAGCTAGCCAATGTTTGTACATGGAAACATCTGCTTCATCAAAAGGAATGAATGCTTTGCTGGTCACTGCCTTTTTGTAAAGTGGATCCAGAATACTGGCACAAATGTAATGTTGTTCTGTATGTATGTTTTTAAGCCTTTCATTGTCAACTAGGTGGCTTAATAACCTCTCCGCCAACTGATATGCGTCTTCCTTTTCAGCAGCATCTCTGAACATTGAAGACACCGCCTTCAGTTGGTGCTCTCGCATGACCAACAATGGGATAGCTTTGCCCACAGAACAGTCCTCCCTGCTGACTTCACGCATGAAGACCTCAAAAGGACGAAGCATGTCTGTCAGACTTTTAACTAGCTTCCATTCCTCCAACTCTAGGATCATGTCTTTCATAGTAGAACCCCGCTGAAAGACATACTCATTGATTACCATGCACTGCTCAGACAGATGCTCAAGCATGTAAAAGGTTGAGTTCCAACGTGTTGCCACCTCCTGGATGAGTCCTGTAACTGGCAGTCTACGTTCATGTTGAATACCCCTCAGCTGATTCCTGGCCTTAAAAGAATGGCTGAAAAGTGTGCAGATTCTTTGGCAGGTGGTCAGTAGCTTGCTGACTGTGTTTTCATTTTTCAAGAAATCTTTTTTTTTTATATTGTCCTCATATTGCGAAAATTCTATGTGTATGGAATTTCAGGTCTCTGCCTCTAAACTTTTGTACCGTCACTGCCCCTTGGTCTCTCTTAGTTGGGGATTTTCCCTTATTTCGCTGTATCAGAGGAATCCCTTTAAGCCATTTACATATTAACATTTCTGCTGTCGGGAGGAGGGGAGCTAGCCACCTTGGCTACTCTATGAGTATTGTACTGATCATTTAAACAAAGGAGGGACTGGAGTAGAACAATATTTTACGGGGTCCAGTGTACTGGTCCAGAGACTAGTAGCACAAAAGGGTACAAAGTTCCCCGGGAAGAGTGACGGAAAAGAGGGTGTGTGTGCTAGTGAGAGGGGGGAATCTCCTAGTTGGAACTAAAACCCTCACACACCCAGCAAGCTAGGTGTCATGCTTCATCATATGGGTTCTGCTCCTCGTCAGACTGGCGCTGCAATGTCTGACGGGCTCCCGAAACCGGGGCTCTTTATCGGAGATCTTTTGTTCCGGCCATATGGTGCATGCGTGTGAGAGGGCGGGGGGAGTGTGGTCGTGACCTGAAAGTGAAGCTAAAAAAGGTGAGTCAGTCCACAACCTAATTTATTCTCGTGGTAGACTCCCTTGGTTAAAAGTGGTGAGAGGGGAGGTAAAATGCCCTGGAACTATCCGAGCAATAATAGCTACTACCCTCAACTATAGTCGACATGTTTCTTGCCTGATGGCAATTCTTCAGGACCTCAGCAGATATTACCACACAGTGAAAAATAAAATTGTGAAGGGAAAAACTAGCAGTGTGGTATACAACCGTTTATGGTTAGTAATACCGTAGTGCAGGCCGATTGGTCCTGCTGCAGTTCTGTAACCTGTAAAGATGCAAATGAAAACAATTCACGAGAAAACAGCGTCAGTGAAGTTTTCAAATTGAGAAGGATTTACTCAATAGTATTGCAAGCACACCCACACACAAAGAACCGTAGTGAAGAATTAAAAACCGAGCATATACATCATAACCAGTTGGTGTTTGATTCATGTATCCAACTAGTTTATTTCACAACATGCAACGGTGAAAACAATGAAGACAATGGTGCTGTATATGAGGAAAAGGGCTGGTTAGACAGGCTTACCCTAGATGATTCCCTGAGGTACCTCCCAGTCTGCTCCCGTGGGACCGGCTTAGAAGGAATGGTACCTGATAAAGGTGGAATCATTGTATAATCATCTGGTGATTTATTATTAAGGTTTCTTTAGACCATTGGTAGTAAAGGGGTGCGAGGACTCCCCACCATCAAGGGTAGACACTACGAGGTTGGCAATCTTTCTCTTATGCTGAGTGGCGGAGTGAACCGCTATAACCCCTGCTCCCTGGCTCAGCAAGGGCAGGTCCGCTGTAGAGGCGTGAGGGGTTTGTGTGCGCTGAATCAGGTGCCCGCCGCGCCCGTGCCGTGCCCCAGACAATTACATCAGGGAAACACAACCCAGAACAGTAAGGCGACCCCACACAGTGCACCCACCCGGAAGCCAAGCAGACCTGCAGTCTGTAACGCGGCATGGTCGCAGAATTATGCAGAGATCCAGACTCTCGCGAATCCGAGAGAAAAGACCGTCAAAACTCACCGAGGTATGGGTGGTGGATGGAGGGCAATCATGGGGAGTGAGTCTCACCTTTGGCTGCATCCGGTCCTAGCCGATGCACCTACCCCACGAGCGGCGTCCGAAACAGGACGCAGAGCAGCTGGTAACGGACGCCTCCGGGAGCCATTGTTTATGTATCCGGCTTCAGCGCGAAACGTCGCGCTTCGCCTCTGTGGTCCCGCCCCCTCCCATAACCGTGCATGTACTACAACTCAGGGAACCTATTCGTTAGGCAATCTGGTGATAATTCCTTACCATTATGTATTAATAAAAGAAATGTACAGGAAATAAAAGAAGTGCAACAGGGGGGTTTTCTTAAAGTATTGTGTATGAAGGGGAGGAATCAGATAGCCTGGTTACAGGGACAAATAGGATTACACACCCAAGGAAGCCCATGGCACAGCGTTATTTAACCCAACTGAGTCCAGTCGGAGACGGTGGACCCATCTCTGCTCAATCCTAAACAGAGCTTGTTTGGAAATGGCTGGGTGGGACTCAAGAACCAGCCATGTGAGACTGTCTGCAGAGTGGTTGTTTTGGGAGTAATGTTCGTACAGTTTGGTATGTGTTTTGGAGCATCTGATGTTGCTTTTGTGCTCCATAATCCTTACTTTAATGTGCCTCATAGTCATCCCTATGTACTTTTTACCACAGGGGCAGGTGATCATGTAGATACATCTTGTGCTGTTACAGTTTGTGTGCTTGCGAAGTTTGCCATACAAAAGTGTCTGAGATTCTAACCTCCTTACACTGGGATGTCTGTGGGCATACCACACAACCGCCACACGGGAAATGTCCTACCACTGGGGGAAGGTTCCACAGCATTCTCTGGTTATCAGTGGCGTTTCTCTTAGGGCGTGTGTGTATTAGGGCATCTTTTAGGTTGGCAGTCCTTTTGAAAGCGAATCTGGGGTTTGGAATTTCTAATCCACCAGAGTTCACTATGGGCCAATGTTTACTTATGGTTTTCTTCAGGAATGATGAGTTTGGAGTGAAGCAGGTGGCACAAGTTATCTGGTCATCTTTGGACTTGGGTTGTTGCTCCAGTAAGCTCTCTCTTGGGTTATTTAGTGCCCTTTTACGCGACAGGTTCAGTAGTCTGGTAGGGTATCCTCTGTCCTGCAGTTTGTGTTGGAGGAGTGTTGCTTCCCTTTGGAAATCTGTTTTTTCTGTACAGTTCCTCCTGACCCTGAAGAATTGCCTGAAGGGAAGATTGTCCCTCAGGGCTCGTGGATGGTGACTACGGTACATTAAGAGGCTGTTTCTATCAGTACTCTTGCGGTAGAGAGTTGTACTGAGACCAGTGGGATTAAGATTGATGCAGAGATCCAAGAAGGGGATGGTGGACGCGGAGATGGTACCGGTGAATATAAGAAATGGGTTTTGGAGATTTACTCAGACGCAGAAGGCTTCACAGGTTGTACGATCACCCTTCCAGAAAATGAGGATGTCGTCAATATACCTGCGCCATAGAGTAATATTGTCGAGGTAGGGATTGTGTGCAGACCTGATAATGCTTTCCTCAAAAGTTGCCATGTAAATACATGCCAGGCTTGGAGCAAAAGTCGAACCATGGAGGTCCCCTGGATCTGATGGTATAGTTGGGTACCATATTGAAAGACATTTTCCGTCAATGCCAGGGAAGCACATACAGGGATTGGAGAGGACCACTCCTCCAAGAGCAGGGTGGATTACACTGCCTCCATTGTGGCTTGCTGGGGGATGTTAGTATATAAAGCCTCAACATCCATAGTGAGGAGGAGGTCAACGTCTTCCCTCCCCTCAATGGATTCGATGAGGCGGAGGACATCTCTGGTGTCTTGTAAGAAAGATGGAATTTTTCTCACCACTGGTTGCAAAAAGGAGTCACAGAATTTCGACAGTGGCTCAAGCAGTGAGCCAATGCCGGAGACAATCGGCCTCCCAGGGACTGGTGATATCCCTTTGTGGATTTTCGGGAGGGTGTTAAAGTATGGGATAACCGGGTCTGTGGTGACTAAGAATGCTGCTTCATTTTTTGAGATCCACTTATTCGTCTCACCCTCTAAAACAAGACTTGTAATTGTAGTAGCGAGCCGTTTTGTGGGGTCTGTAGTGAGTGGTCTGTAGTGGGTGGTGTTTGAGAGTTGACGTTTGCATTCGTTATCATAGTCAGTACTGTTCTGGATAACAGTAGCCCCACCTTTGTCTGCCTGTTTGATTACTATGCTGGAGTCATTACCCAGTGCTAGGACAGCTTGTTTCTCAGCTGTGCTCAGATTTTTGTAAGAGGTGGTAGTTGGTTTGTTGTCCAGACTCCTAAGCACTGCCCTCTCAAAAGCTAGTATCTCAGGGGGAACCATTGAATCTGACGGGGTAAAGGTGGAGGGTTTGCGTGGCCCCGTGTCAGTTTTGTCTTGGTCAGGTTTATCTGCAAAGAAGGATCGTAGGCGTACCTTCCTGAAAAGCTGATTTACTTCACACATTTCAGTGAAGCTGTCAGGTGTTGGAGTGGGAACGAACCCTAGTCCCTTCTCAAGAATTTCTGTCTCCATTGTATTCAATGTTCTATTGGAGAGATTCACAATCAGACTCTCCTGCCTCTTATTGTGTTCCTGGTTTCCACCACTGTCTGTGCAGTTGGTTGATCTTGCCATTGGACAGTTTTTTGCCCTCCTCGCTTGCGCCCTCTTCCTCTGCCCCAGCCTCTGCCTGAAAAAGGTTGGTTAATTGGGTAGAATTGAGGAGGGCCCTGAGGATAGAAGGGGTATTGCCAAGGCGGTGGCATCTGTGGAGGACCTTGGTACATTTGACCATTGTTCGGCATTTGGTTCCATCTGGGGCGGCGTTGGTTGCCTCGGTTGTTGGATGGGTAGCTATCAATAGAATCACTTCCAGAGGAGCCCCTCCGACTGTCATTGCCTGAGCTCTCATCAGCAGAGTAGCTATTCTTGTTATTGGTGTATCCATCTTTGAGGTACGGATATACCTTCTCTTTATCGAATTTGGCTATATCTTTTTGCAGTTTAGTCATTTTCTGTTGTATGAGAAATTCTTGGTTGTCAGTGATCTCTTGGTTAATCTCTGCCAATTTGGCTGTGAATGGAGTCTTCTTCATCGTACCTTGGAGTGCTGTTTCGATCGCTGCGATCTTAACTAGAAGAGCGTCAGCTAATCTTTTAGCCGTTTCGACAATCAGAAACAGAAGGTCTTTTGTACACTTCCAAGAGACTTGACACCAGTCTACTTTGAATTGACCGTCTTCAAGGAACAGTCTTGGCATGATGTTAACTATTAGGCCCTGTGGGGCGATCTTGGTCCTTAGGTATTCTGTCATCATTGCCCTGTGTACAGTTATCCTGAGCCATTCTTTTTTAGGGAGGTTACCGTAGCCCAGTCCTCATTAGCAGCACTTGAGGCAGTAGCACCACCCATTCCAAAGAGTGAGGGAGCTGATTTTAATGCCTCTTCTATTGTTTCTCCATCGAAACTCAGACCTGGTACATCCTCCATGGTGAGGTATTGCGTGTACTTCACTGACGCTGTTTTCTCGTGAATTGTTTTCATTTGCATCTTTACAGGTTACAGAACTGCAGCAGGACCAATCGGCCCGCACTACGGTATTACTGACCATAAAAGGTTGTATACCACACTGCTAGTTTTTTCCTTCACAATTTTAATTTTCACCGTGTGGTACTATCTGCTGAGGTCCTGAATAATTGCCATCAGGCAAGAAACATGTCGACCATAGTTGAGCGTAGTAGCTAATATTGCTCGGATAGTTCCAGGGCATTTTACCTCCCCTCTCACCCCTTTTAACCAAGGGAGTCTACCACGAGAATAAATTAGGTTGTGGACTGACTCACCTTTTTTAGCTTCACTTTCACGTCACGACCACACTACCCCGCCCTCTCACACGCATGCACCATATGGCCGGAACAAAAGGTCTCCGATAAAGAGCCCCGGTTTCGGGAGCCCATCAGACATTGCAGCGCCAGTCTGATGAGGAGCAGAACCCATATGATGAAGCATGACACCTAGTGTGCTGGGTGTGTGAGGGTTTTAGTTCCAACTAGGGGATTCCCCCCTCTCACAAGCACACACACCCCTCTTTTCCGTCACTCTTCCCGGGGAACTTTGTACCCTTTTGTGCTACTATTGTACTCATCAACCAGATGATGCTTTTGCATTAATCATAGGACCGTGTGTTCTGCCCTTACATTGGAGGTCAGGTGGTTTTCCATGATTTCCCAGTATTTATATCTCTTGCTAGCTTTCCCTCTTCTATCTAGTCTGTTTATCTTGAAGGCTGAATTCATTCACTCTCCATGTGTTGGAGGCGATGGCCCGATCCACCTAATACAAATCTCCCTCCTTGCTATCACCATTAATACGAAGAGTAGATTTGCCTCACTTACTGTTAATTTATGCCCTTCTGCTGTGTTACCGATCCCAAAGAGAATAAGACTTGTACTTACGTTTAGTTGTCTTTGGAAAATCGAGCTTAGAGTCTTACCAACTTCTTCCCAAAACTTTTCCAGGGATGGGCAGTTCCAGAACATTTGGACATCGTCTGCCCTCTCTTCTCCACATTTAGAGCACTTTTTCACTCCTGCATTTTTAAATTTTGATAGTCTTTTCCATGTCCAGTATGCCCTGTGTAGTGTGTAAAGATGATTTCTTTTCAAGGCTGCTGATTTTAATGTTGACCAACATTTCTTTAGAGACTCTTCCCATATTCTGCCTAGGTCTACCATAGGCAGGTCTCTCCCCCAGATTTGATCTTCAGTCTGAATACTTTCGTCTCCTGCCATTATAAAAGTCCAGTACCACTTTGCAATTTCCTTATTTATGGGTAAAATGTTTATCATTTCTTTTTCAAGATTTTTACTGTCTTTGTCGTATGCCGGAATTGTTGTTGCCCAACTGTTTAGTTGATAGAACTTAAATTTGGAGACTGTCCCGTTGGAAATCGTGTACAGTTCTTCCCAGGAGATTAGTGTTGATCCGTTTAGAAGTTGGCCCCAGTGTTTAATGTCAGCTTGTTTCAGAGGGTTAGCCATAGCGTCTTTTAGGCAATCCGGGCTTCCTGGTGAGTCCTATACCGGTGCCATTGAACTGTAATAGGGAATATTTAGGATTGTTCTAATTTGGAGCCATAATTTGGCTGCCTCCTTTAGTATCTTTAATTTGATTTTTTTAAAGTACTTTTGGTGTCCAAACTTGAAAAGAAAATGATCCTCAGCTTCTGTCATTGCCTGTAAGTGTTCCGGGTTATATTGATGAATTTTTAAAAGGGTTCGCATATTTTTAAAGTGAAATGCCCTGTGATTTTCCGCCAGGTCTGGGCTTGCTATCCCTCCGTTCTCTTTGTTCCTCCTGAGTTTTTTCCATGATATTCTTGTTCCTTTAGAGGCCCATATGAAGCTAGTGATTTCCCCCTGCAATTTTTTTAGTGCAGCTTTTTTAAATTCTAGCGGAATGGTGTTAAAGAGGTATGTATATTTAGGTAGCACAGTCATTTTTATGATGTTAGACCTCTCTATAAAGCTTAAGGGTAGGCTGGACCACACTTTGAGTAGTTTCCTTACTACGCGTGCCACTCTGTTTAGATTATTCTGTGGAATTTTGTCTAGGTCCTGACTCACTAAAATACCCAGGTATTTTATCTCTTGCCTGACGTTTGGGCTGTTGAAGTGTGTGTTCCATGTCAGGATTTCTGTTTTGGTGTGGTTAACTAAATATCCTGAGACCTCTCCAAAGTTGCTTAAGATGTTTTCTATGGCTAGCTTAGAGTTGGCATAGTTATCTGTGAATAGCATCAGGTCATCTGTGTAAAGTGCAATCTCTTTTTTCCCATCCCTGATGTTTAAAGGGGGTTAATTTCCTTGCTGTTTCTAAGTTTGTTTGCTAATGGCTCGATGTATAGATTAAAAAGCAGGGGAGAAAGGGGGCATCCCTGTCTGGTGCCTCTTTCTATTCTGATGTCATTTGTAAGATTGCCATTAGCTAGAATTTTGGATCTTGGAGTTTTATAAATTTCTCCTACGACATGTAAAAAGGAGTTACCAAGATTATTTTTGGTCATTATTTTATTCAGAAATGCCCAGTTTACTCTGTCAAATGCCTTAGCGGCATCGACAGTCAGTATCGTAAGAGGGATCTTCTTTAGTATGGCAATATCTATGGCGCTCAGAAGTTCGTGTGTAAGTTTGTGTAGTTGTCTTCCTTTTGTAAAGCCTTTCTGGTCTGGGTGTATAAGCTGGGGCATGAGTCTTCCCAGTCTAGCTGCCATTATCTTTGTAAATATTTTATAGTCTGCGTTGAGCAGAGATTTCGTGCGGTAGGATTCGCATTTTGTAGGGTTTTAAGATGATAGTTATTACCGCATAGTTCCAAGATTCAGGCAGCTTGTCATGTTGTTTGAAAGACAGATTTACCAGCTCCATTATATATGGGGATAGAGTTTCCATTAAAATCATGTAAAGCTCATTTGGCAAAGCATCTGGACCTGCGGCTTTACCTTTCTTCAGGGTTCTTATTACGTCCTTCACCTCGGTGATTGTGATTTCTTTATTTAACTCATCTTTCTCATCTTCAGATAAGGCTAAAAACGACATGTCTCCTAAGTAATCCTCTATCTGTTCCTCAGATGGGCTGATGTCCTCGGTGTATAGTTCAGAGAAAAAAGTCGCAAATTCTCTTCTGATTGCCTCTTCCTCGGTGGTGAAACTTGGTTGATTATGTTGCTTTAGGCCCCTTACTTTATTTCTTGCCATGTCGGTCTTTAACTTCCATGCAAGCCATTTTCCGCAGCCTTCTCCATACTCGTGATTTGCCATCCTGCTTGCTTCCCATTTTATTCGTACTCTATCCTCAAGAATATCGCTTAGGGAGTCTTTCTGTTTTTGTCTGTCCTTTTGAAGGTTTTCTTTCTTATCTAGTTCTCTTTCCACTAATTTTTGGGTATCTAGGGTGTTTATACTTTTTTCCAGATCTGTTATCTCTTGCCTCATCTTCTTAGATTTATATGTTCCTAGGCTAAGTAACGTGCCCCTTATCACGGGCTTATATGTATCCCAGGTAACCTGTTTTGTTGTACCAATTTTATTGTTTTCAAAAAAGTTTTCTGTTTCTGCTCTAAGTTCCTGGATGATTTGCTGGTCTAATAACATAGCCCTTTCTACTGTAAATCTCTTTTGCGTTTGGACTACATTTATTTGAACAGTTAGCTGTACAGCGAAATGGTCTGATAGGTGGGCTGGTATGTGGATTAAGTTTTTTACGCTTTCCAGTAGGCTTCTATCTATCAAGAAGTAGTCTATTCTTGACCTGTGTCCTAGCTTTTTGTTATTTAGTGTGTAAGGCTGACTCTTGTCTCCTTTTTCCCTCCATACATCTATCAGATCTAAGTCCCTTCTATATATTCCAATCCACTCCCTCATTTTCGGTAAATTTGGTTGCCTTCCTGGGGGGGACCTGTCTTCTCTAGGGTTTAATATGAGGTTGAAATCGCCTCCCAGGATTACCGGGGTACTGGCTAATAACAGGTGTGTGTATAGATTTTGAAGGGGCTCGGGGTCATCAAGATTAGGGCCGTAGTAGCCTGCTATTGTGTATGAGGTGTTTCCCATTTTTATTCTAGCTAGTGCCCACCTACCCTTACTATCGACTTCCGAGGATTACAAAGTTGCTTTTAGTTATTTTTTAATGATAATGGCTACTCCTTTGATGTTGCACCCTTGGTTTGTACAGACGTGCGTATCGACCCATCTTAGGTTTTTCATTGCCTGATCCCATTCCTCCTTTAGGAGATGCGTCTCTTGTAAAATAATGATCTCGCTTTCAGCTGTCTTGAGGTATTCTAGGATTTTATTCCTCCTGCTTTTTGTCCTCATGCCATTTACGTTCCAGCAGAGTATTTTAATTCTTTTACTAATTTCTCCCATCTGTCATGTTTGTTGTTAGTGCATTTTGGTTGCAGATTCCAGATGTTTTGGCAGGGGCTTCGACTTTCCGTTCCTTCCATTTTTTCCCATATTTGAGGATTATTTTTTTAGTTTTTTTCCCCAGTTTGCTCCCCACCCATTTTTTGTTTTCTGAGTTTTTTTTGTTTTTTTGTTCTTGTACTTTTTCCTTACCCTCCCTGGGGAAGCCCCCTTCTTCTTTTCTTGGGGTTTTCATCTTAACCCCTTTGTAGCTCCTTGACTCTTGACTTGACTTGTGTGTGGTGTTTTTGCTTATCGTGCCCTACACCGACCTATTCTATGTATTCTTGTATGCGTTTTTTTTGTTTATTTTAGTTCCATCTTGAAATCATTTTTAGCTTGTGGGATCTTCCATCCGAATATTATCTTGCATTAGCCCGAGAAGACTTTTCACCTCTTCAAGATCTCTAATGTTCCTCATTTTATTGCGCCACATGATTCTTAACGAGGGTGGAAACTTCATTTGTACTGTGGCACCCAATGATTGTAGTTCTGACATGAGTTTTCCCAACTCCCATTGCCTATCTTGCGATGCTTTGGACATATCGGACCTGATCCTGAAGGACCATGAGCCTTTACTGAAGTTACCTTTTTTCAGGGTCTCACCGAGAATCTTCTCTTTTAATGTGTAAGTTTTAAAGTTAATGAGTATTTTCCTAGGTGTTTTCCTTTCTTTATTTTTTCTGAATGGGTCTCTGTGAACTCTTTGCATATCTTCCTCTAACTGCTCTGCATCAATCCAGGGAAAATGTTCCACCAGGAGTTCTACGATAAATTTCTTGATGTCGGTCCCTTCTTCATTCTCTGGCACATTTAGGATTCGTATGTTGTTTTTCCTGGCTTGATTTTCAAGCGATTCCAGCTTCTCGCTCATATATTTCCCCTCCTGTATTAATGTGCTTAACTCTTTCCGGTTGCTTTCCACCCTTTTGTTCAAGACGCTTACTTCTCCTTCCACAGCTGTCACTCTCACTCCTAGTGCATTTAGTTTACAGTCCAACTTCTCGCATACTTCTTGCATTTTGTCTTGTTTGGCCTCTGATATGGTAAACTTGTCCCTCATCTCAGTCCATATTCTCTCCAGAAACTCATCCGTTTGATTTTTAGAACTTGCTTTTTCAGCCTCTTGTGTCTTCTGCACGACCACAGTCCCGGTTTCCTCGTTCATCTCCATTTCTTTGTTATTTTTGTCCCGAGTACTTTTTGCTGTGGCTGCCTCCGCCATGTCTTGAGGTACAGGGATAGTTACTGATTTCTCTATGAGCTGCGTATGAGTATGACTTTTATCCTCCGTCTTCTTAGGCTCTGCTCTGTTGGTGTTTGGCGCCTTCTGAAGTATTTTAGGGCTCTCGTTTTGAAATGTAAGGACAGTTGCTATTGTGGGGAATTGGTTATTTTGTAACTGTGTTAGTACAAGCTCGGGGCTTTCTGATAATGGTTCAAGCTGATTCGCCTTGTCCCTCACCGTGTGTAACTGCTGTTGTTTTTGAACTTTAAAAAAAGTTCTCAGAGAGGGGGTAATCTTGAGCTTACTTTTCAAAGCTGAGTCGATTTTATCTCCAGCAATTTGTTTCCCACTGTCAATGTTATTTTTGGTGGTTTCTTGGGGCGTCTTTTTAGTTTTTCTTTTATTAACTTCCCTTGGAGTAATGTTCTTTGGATACTGCTCCTGTTTGAGAAAGCTTTTGTTTCTGAGGCTATAGCTAGATACTACGTTCAGCGGTCTTCTTTTTCTTTCTGCGCCTCTTTGATTTCCTGTTATTGGAACCCACAAGCTCTTGTGCCCAGTAGTTGTATCCTTATCCTTCACTGCTTCTCTGCTTTTTCTGGCCCCCCCTTCTTCACCCCCCTCCTCTCTCACTCCCAGTACCTCGCTCATGTGTTGTGACAAAATGTAATCTTCCTCGTTGTTTTGGTCTTTTGTCAGCGCTGCACCTAGTTTTGCAAAGTAGGTGACAAGGGGGTCAGCAATACGCTTCCTTGTGCTAGTTGCGCTGTTTGAATTCGAAGCTGGAGCCTCCCAGCTTGCACTCCCTTTCTTGTGCTCCTCGCGTGAAAGCAAAACCAACTCCGGCTTGTCTCTGCCGCTTATGCCCCGGAACTGAAAGCCGAGCCTCCCGGAAGCTTTCCTGCAGGTCGCTCTAGCTCTCCCTGCTGCTGCCCAGACTCCCCTGTAATCAGCCGTGCCGCTCTTCGCACTCTGCGTATAGGGGATATCGAACTCCCTCCGTGGCGGGAGTATGTCGGGACCAGGTAAACAACCATCTTCTTTTATATCGTTGTACCGGACTCCTCGGAAAATATGCTGATATACATGTTTCTTATTCGGCCTGGACCTCTGATAGGTCTACATTCCTACCATCTACTGTACTCATTTTCTTGATGGTGGCGGTGTAGTCTAGCGCAGTTTTCTCGTGGTTCTCAAGCTGGAGTTGCGGAGCTCTCCGACCGGGCGTCCTACCCGGCCGCCATCTTCCCCCGTCTCAGGCACCGCCCATTTTTCAAGAAATCTTGCACCACGATGTTAATACTGTGTGCCAAACACAGCGCTCTGAAATAGTCACCTTGCTGCATGGCCTTAACTATATTACTGCCATTATCCATGGAAACATAACCAACTATGCGATTTCTTGGATGCAGCCATTCAGAGACCTTCCTATCAAACTCCTCCGAAAGGTTATGTGCAGTATGAGTTTTCTCCATGGCAAACATGGCTAATGTTGCATATTTCCAAGTAGCTTGAAAAGTGTGTCCGGGTCAACACCTGCACTTGACTTGTCTCTATCCCCTGCAAAAGAGGCCCAGTGTGCAGTGATGCACATGTAATCAAGGGCTTGGTAACTGGTCCACATTTCTGTTGTCAAGTGGATAGTGTGAACAGCACTCTTCTGCAAAGCTGCCCCAATCACCTCTTGCACATCTTGATGCAGTGCTGGAACCGCAACTCTGGCAAAATAGGACCGGCTAGGAACCTTCCATTTAGGACAGAATGTTGACACAAATTCCAGAAACCCCACCCTTTCCATGAAAGAAAAAGGAAAAATGTCCAGCGCTAGCATTTTAGTCAGCTTTGCGTTATACAGACGTACCGTTGGGTGGTTGCGTTCAAATGGCGCCTCTGACCACAACATTCCGTGAATGGTGGGCTGGATCATTTTACGTGACGATGATGTTGACTTCTTCAAACCAGTTAGGCCCAGTGATGTAGTTTTTTGCATTGGTGTCTCTCCCAGACTCTTAGTGTGCCTCATAAATGTTGCAGGGGTAGAGAGTGTGGGTGATACCACTGAAGTGCTGCTGCCAGGGGTACTGGGTGTACCAGAAAAAATGTCTGTCGCTTCTTCACTTCCCCCCTGCACGATTAGCCTCTCCCGACTAACTAATGTTTTACAAATCGAACAAACAACCCTGTTTTCCGCACTTTGGCTAACAGTAAAGAAGTCCCAAACTGGGGACTGGAAATGTCTGCTGGTGGGGGAGGTGCTATTTTGAGTTTCAATGCCGTATGAAGTGGAGGATGGGAGTGGCTGAATTAGTTTCTGTTGTTCACTTACAGCACCTCTACTTGAGGTCGAGCTGGATAGAGGTCCCTGCCAGCCCTTCTGGCTAAAAACTATGGAAGCTGTAGGTCGTGTTGGTGTTGTAGTCAACTGCGTTGGTGGTGGTACCAGTGACACGCCGCCCACATCCCGCTCAGCAGCCATTCAGGATAGGGTAAAAATGTCTGTCTGCTGCATGCCCGCTGGGGCTGGAGTGACGACTGTGATGACTGGGTCATCGTCAGACTGTTCATCAGCAGCAGAAGACACCACTTCTTGTTCGTCATCATCACCCATAAGTTGAAGCCTTGCGGGAACCTTCCTTTTAGGCTTAGCTACCTTTGTCGGCTCATGGCGTGCCTCACTCTCAGACTGCATTTGTGGGTTTCAATCAAGATCAAGGTCATCAGAATGAAGAGGGCTTGAAGAAGAACTTGTAGTAGTAGTAGCCCTCCTTAACCTTTTTCTTGCTGGGGTTCAGGAAGACAATGGATCATCATCAGGAGGAGTGGCTTCCTCGGATGATACCTCCTCTTGAATATCAGTTTCCTGATGTGCCCCTACTTCTGGAGGAACAAGCGTTGTAGGCAGTTGTGCCGCTCCATGACCTCTAGTTGCACCTCTCCATGCACCTGTCCATGCACCACTCCTTACGGCTTTACTTGCCCCTCTCCTTGCCCATGTACTTGCGCTTGTACTAGTTGCACCTGTGGTTGTCATTGCGGCTCTGGTTGTTGAACACTCTTCAGCTGAGTTACTCCCGGTGTTGATTGGATGGTACTTTCTTGTGATGAGCCAAGATCACTGGTCGATGGTGATTGAACAACCAAAGTGGCTGTCGCAGCAGCACTCATGGTCTTGGACCTAACTTGGCGTGGTGGCACTGAGCCCAATGAAGCAGAGGTGCTGCTTCCAGCTTGGTCCCCGGCGGACACCGCTGCTGCTGCAGGCGTAGTTTTTTTTCCCCCAAAAAAGGTGTCGGTGGGCACACCAGTCTCCTTGGTAGGTGGTGCCTCTTGCTTCTTCTGCTCCTTCTTACTGGCAGTGGTACTGGCAACTTTTTTCACTGAGGTGCTACGGCCACCTTTCTTTGGGGCCATCTTCTTCAGATGTCAGAACAGCAGGCCGCAGTTGCAGATTTGTCTTGTCTGTGGCCACACACGACGTCATGTGACATTGTGCTGCACACACCGCTGCAGGACTTCTTCCTGGTACTGGTGATTCTTTTGTGCACCTAAAAGCAATGGAAGCCAGAGGAAAATCAGTTAAACACCCCAAAAAGTAAAAAAACACACAAAAATCACCACAATCCAATGCCATCCATTCCCTCAATAATGTTTAAATTCAAGACACCCCACAGAAAGACTAGGTCCATGCACCACTGAGTACCCCTGGGCAAAATGGTTGAAAGCAAGGCAAACTGGGTGCAGGCCTGACCACACTGCCTGGCTTCAAAATGGTCCATTGACCCCCACCACATGGCCAGACCCTGCCTGTACCAGGCCTCAAAATGACCCCCACCCACATGGTCAGGCCCCAACAGCACCCAAAAAGTAAAAAAACACACAGAAAATCACCACAATCCAATGCCATCCAAGCCCTCAATGATGTTTAAATTCAAGACACCCAACAGAAAGACTAGGTCCATGCACCACTGAGTACCCCAGGGCATATTGGTTGAAAGCAGGGCAAACTAGGTGCAGGCCTGAGCACACTGCCTGGCTTCAAAATGGCCCCTTGACCCCCACCACATGGCCAGGCCCTGCCTGTACCAGGCCTCAAAATGGCCCCCACCCACATGGCCAGGCACCAACAACACCCCAAAAAGTAAAAAAAACACACATAAATCACCACAATCCAATGCCATCCATGCCCTTAATCATGTTTAAATTCAAGATACCCCACAGAATGACTAGGCCCATGCACCACTGAGTACCCCTGGGCATAATGGTTGAAAGCAAGGCAAACTGGGTGCAGGCATGAGCACACTGCCTGGCTTCAAAATGGCCCCTTGGCCCCCACCACATGGCCAGGCCCTGCCTGTACCAGGCCTCAAAATGGCCCCCACCCACATGGCCAGGCCCCAACAACACCCCAAAAAGTCAGAAAACACACAAAACCACCACATTCCAATGCCATCCATGCCGTCAATGATGTTTAAATTGAAGACACCCCACAGAAAGACTAGGTCCATGCACCACTGAGTACCCCTGGGCATAATGGTTGAAAGCAAGGCAAACTGGGTGCAGGTCTGAGCACACTGCCTGGCTTCAAAATGGCCCCTTGACCCCCACCACATGGCCAGGCCCTGCTTGTACCAGGCCTCAAAATTGCCCCCACCCACATGGCCAGGCCCCAACAACACCCCAAAAAGTCAAAAAACACACACAAATCACCACAATCCAATGCCATCCATGCCCTCAATGACGTTTAAATTCAAGACACCCCACAGAACGACTAGGCCCATGCAACATTCACTACACCTGGGCATAATGGTTGAAAGCAAGGCAAACTGGGTGCAGGCCTAAGCACACTGCCTGGCTTCAAAATGGCCCCTTGACCCCCACCACATGGCCAAGCCCTGCCTGTACCAGGCCTCAAAATGGCCCCCACCCACATGGCCAGGCCCCAACAACACCCCAAAAAATCGAAAAACACACAAAAATCACCACAATCCAATGCCATCCATGCCCTCAAGGATGTTTAAATTCAAGACACCCCACAGAAAGACTAGGTCCATGCACCACTCACTACACCTGGGCCTACTGGCTAGTGAGGCTTTACAGGCACCCCAAAATAAATAAAAAATAAACATATATCAGTGAGCTAAAATTCCATGACATAAATGAGAATTAAGTTTAAAAAAAATCACAGAAACAGTTGTATCATGCATCCATGACTAACCCTGGGCCTACTGGATACTGTGGCTACCCACAATATATATTTTTTTAAAGTTGTGAAAAAAGTTTTAAAACTGTAGTGGCCTAAACTGTAATGCCCCAAACAAACAACACCAACTTACATGTAAAATCTCAAGTCCAAAAGTAATCCAAACTCCAAAGTCCAAAAAGTCCTCAAATAAGTAATCCTTCCAGCTCCTGGTCCAAATCAAAAGTGACCAGGACATGGACAAAGCACTGGGAGGAGCCTGCTGGACAGGAACAGGTCTATCAAGCAATTTGTCACTGCTGTTGCACTGTCGTAGTGACCCATTCAGCAGTTTGTTCTAATTCATTATATTGCACTAAAACTCAAGCACTTATAAATTCAGTCAAGCACTGTCCTTACAGAACTGTAATCATTCAGTCAGTACCCAACTACTCATGCAGCGAAGTAGGCCTTAGAGCAGGAACTGCTTCAAACTGCTATACACTATGCTTGTAGTCTTCTATCTACCTGCACACTTGTCTTTTATACCTTCAATTAGTCTGAATCCTTACACTTCCACCAAGCAGTCTGTCACTTCTGTTGCACTGTTGTAGTGACTCATTCAGCAGTTCGTTGTAATCCATTCACTGCACTAAAACTCAAGCACTTATAAAGTCAGTCATGCACTGTCCTTGCAGAACGATAATCATTCAGTCAGTACCAAAGTTCTATTGTTTGAACATTTGAACACTTTCCAACTGACATATCCCCAATTTGTTTTCTGCTGTTACCATACTAACAGATCATGCAAAACTCAACTGACAACAGCAGTCAAAAGTTCAGCACACTGTAAACACTCCTCCTCAACAAGTTTAGACTCTGCGTAGGTATTTGTTTTATTTTAGAAAAAAGAAGCCCCGGGGTGGCAGTCCCCGGGGCTGAGGGGGCCCACCCGTTATTATTTTAAAGAAAGCCCCGAGGGTGGCGGTCACCGGGGCTGGGCGGCCCCTCTGGCCCCCACTACAATAAACACTTTGCTCCCGGGACTTGCCCCCCCCCCTCCCCCCCGGGAGCTAATTAACACGAAAGTGCCCTTCGGGTTTTTTTTTCTTTTTCAGGGAGTATGCGTACCGTACACGTATCACGCGATTTAAAAGAAAAATTGTATATTTTGTAGTCCTTGAGGGTCCTTGTAGGACACCCATAGCAGGCCTAGGGGGTCAAGAAGAACAATGGCAAATTTCAAAGTTTACCTCTCAATCTACACACTGAATCTAAACACATATACAAATAAATAACAAATCATATGTATTCCCACATTAAATCAAGAGGAAACACATATTTCTATTGCTTGAACATTGGAACCCTTTCCAACTGACACAACTTTCAACCCTACCCCCATTCTGTCTTCTGCCTGTTACCATAGAAACACTTCAAAGAACACTTAACTGAGCACACAGGTCAAAAGTTTGTTAAACAATGTTGCAAATCAAAACAGCAAGTGTGCTTGACTTTTCAATATACCAGCTTATCTAAAGTAATGTTCTTTTCTATTAGTTTTTGTTAGCCAATAAATATCAGCTTTAAAAAAAAGAAAAATGTACCCTAGTTTTCTGTGTAAAATGTTTTCAAACAACCAATCATTTCTTTTCTTTTTACAGAACTGCATCTTATCCACCATTTTAGAAAAATCTTACTTTTCAAACTGCCATTTCATTTACAGACACCATCTGAATGCATCCAGACCTCTCTTCAATATGCTTGTGTGGATTGTGAGACACAGCTATATTTTCTGGAGCCAAAGGTATGCAGAACAGAAAGGAATTCCCAAAGACCTAGGTTTACCAACCATAGACATTAAATGGATTGGACAGAGAGGGTTAAAGTGGCTCCAATTGATGTCATTGGTCAAATCCTTTTTACATCTCCAACATCCTGACCTCATAATTGTGCACTGTGGTCGCAATGACCTAGGCACTTTGACTGTGGTACGTCTGGAGATGTTTATGAAGGACACCTTTACAGAACTGATGTCACTCTTCCCCCAAACTGCCTTTGTGTATTCTAACACATGCTGAAGCCAGAAATGGAACTGGCCCTATCAATTTTGTTCACAGATTGAGAAATCTAGAAAACATGTGAATAAATCTGTTTCTGCTTTTCTCCGAGACTATAGAATGGGGTCCATTTACAACAACAATCTACGTTTCAATATGCATGGCATCTATAGGAGAGATGGTGTACATTTTATAGATGAAGGGAACAGAGTCTTCCTCATGAGCTGTAGACTCTGCATCGGTACTTACTTACGGTATGCCTTAGGAATCAGGCATCATACGTCGTACAGTATGCGTAACGAACGCGTACACACCAGATGTTATAAAAAATATGGGGAGTGGGGCTGCGTGGCCCCCCTCCTGAGGCTTCTTTTAGCCCCGGGGACCCCATCTCCAGGGGGCTAACTTGCAAGAGAGAGCTGGTTAACCTGCTCTCTCTTCCAAATAGGAAAGTAGTTTAGTTTGCTATGGTAGGGCGGGAGCCACGAGGCAAACTACACTGTCCCGGGGTAGGCACCCCGGGACACTGAAGGAGTACGCGTACTGTACACGTATAATGCGATTTTAAAAATATAAAATAATTTTTTAGGCCTTGAGGGTCCCTGTGGGACCCCCTAAGCAGGCCTAGGGGGCCACAGTGTTTCTACCCTGCCCCTGGTGCGTCTTTTGCACACTTCTTTTTCAGTTTTCTTGTGCCTCGGTTCTACCAAGACACAAGATGGCTGCCAACACTTCCTGGTTTGGAGTGTTGACAGACAGTTGACAGCCAATTAGCACAGAGCTCGTGCTCGTAATAGTATGCGTACCGTCCTCGAAAGGTACGCATACGGTACACGTACAGTACTTCGTCTATAAATATATCTATGATTTTACTTTAGATTTTCTCTTGAACTACTGCACGGATTAACACCATTTAACAAAAAGCGTAATATGCAAACCAAACTCTACCTTTTTGCATAATTTGGTATAATTCCGTTCAGCAGTTCGGGTTGTAACCTCACTTAAAGGTCCCTATGGAAAATTGCATGGGGAAAACACGTTTTGGGACCCCCCTTTTTTCTCGGCCCCCACTTCACAAATCACCCCGAAACTTTCAGAATAGGACCGGAGCACCCCATCTTCTTGGAGAATTTCACAAAGATTCATCAACCGGCTAAAAAGTTTTTCCAAATAGAATGTTGCGGATTTCCTAAGAAAACTAGGTCCTAACTATAACTACCTACTGGCGACCACCAGTAGGTTTTATATATATATATTGAATACAAATTGAAAACACAGGCTGCACCCACCGAAGGGCAATACGTACGAGGCTGACTACAGGGACCATGATGCTTTATACTGCAGTCCACCGTGGCGCCCACTTGAGGGTGTAATCACTGAAGATAAGAAAGAAGCGATTACCCGGTTCCTGTAAGCACGGCCCCCAGTCACCAGCAAGCTCCTTCTCTGAAGAAGGCCAAAGGTTGGCCGAACATGCATTAAAAACTATGGAGCGTGTTATAAATAAATCAAACACCACGATGTGTGCGGCTCATTCTTCCCTCTTTGGAGAGGTCATTGAAATGTAAAGACGACGAGGTTCCAGCCGTGGAGCAACGCACCACTACGGAAGCGCGCCACAACTACCCGACAAAGGAACCATAAAGGAGAAGGCAAAGGCAACAGAGTAGTGCCTGCCACCAGGAACTATCTCCTGGTTAAGCCCCCTGCAAACTTTAAAATGGGATGCAAGGGGATCGCAGTACGTCATCACAAATTGAAAACACAGGCGGCACCCACCAACGGGCAATAGGTAAGAGGCTGACTACAGGGACCATGATGCTTTATACTACAGTCCACCGTGGCACCCACTAGAGGGTGTAATCACTGAAGATAAAAGAGAAGCGATTACCTGGTTCCTGTAAGCACGGCCCCAGTCACCTGCAAGCTCCTCCTCTGAAGAAGGCCAAATGTTGGCCAAAAATGCATTAAGGACTGTGGAGCGTGTGATAAATAAATCAAACACCGCAATGTGTGCGGCTCATTCTTCCCTCTTTGGGGAGGTCGTTGAAATATATATATATATATATATATATATATATATATATATATATATATATATATATATATATATATATATATATATATATATGTATATGTATATATATATATATATATATATATATATTTGTGATCCCTTCTGATCACAAGAAAAAATGTTCAAAAAAAGATAAGGGGGCAGGGTAGAAATACCCGGGCCACCTAGGCTTCTTGGAGGTGGACTTCCACAGGGAACCTCAGGGCCCAAAAAGCTATTTTTCCTAAAACAAAATTTAGCCAGAGTCTTATTGGATCCGTGACTCCTACTGAAATATTTAAAAAATAAAGCACGGTCTCCTGTGCATCATTAAATAAAGGCCCTCGGGTGGGCTAGGTCCTGGAGTGCCACCATCCTGGGGAAAATTGCAAAAAAAGTGTGGGGAGGCTCAACAGCCGCCCTTGCAGCCCTGGGACCACCACCTCCCTGGGCCTATACTATTTTATTATGAAGGGGCACCATGGAACCCCAGGTAACACAACCCCCCCCAGGGTTTTAACATTTTAATGTGGGGGCCTCAAGGACCCCCTCAGCCCTGGGGACCACCACCTCCCCAGAGCTTTAACATTTGACCCCCCTCCTGGGCTGTTCTGGGCCCTGGGGACCACCACCTCCCCAGGGCAGGCCCCTACTCAAGGAAGGAGTGGGGCCATGTGCCCCCCCCCACCAAGAGCCCTAGAAGGCCCTTATTATTTTTTTCTATTTTTTTTTTAAATGGTCCGGCCTAGGGAACGAGGGCCATGCTGCCCTCCCATCATCAAAAGTTGGAAAAAAAAGCCGACAACTCACCAGAGGCATAACCCCATTTCTCCACCCCTCTGCAAACGTGCCTTTTGGTGCACTTCTGGTTGGAAGATGAAGTTTCTTTGGCTCCTGACAGTCTTTAGGGGCCAACAAGACTTCTTATTACCTCCACTAAGCCCCACACATTGGGATTGCAAGAGGGGATCAAAGGCCATACCCCGTTTCTCCACCACTCTGCAAACATTCTTCCAGGTACACTGCTGGTGAGGGAATGGGGTCCATTGGCCTCCTGAGGGCCTCAGGACTAAAGTGGACCTCTTGCCCCCAAGCAGAAGTGTGCCAGCAGGTGTGTTTGCAGAGTGGTGGGGAAAGGGGGCAGGGCCTCTGACCACCTCTCAGCATGAAACTGTGTGGCTCCTACTGGAGGTACACCCACTCCCACATACCCCTTCACAAACCCATTCACGGACCATTACCAGTACCTACACACCCGCTCACTGATTCAAAAATCTACACACAAATCCACTCACTCACCCATACAGCCATTCATACACCCACTCACTCACAAATACAGCCAGACTCTGCCTTATCCACTCATACAACCATACAGCTATTCACACACTGAGTCAGTCACCCATAGAGATACTCACATGCCTACCCACTCACCCATAAAGTCAATCACACAGACATTTACTCTCCCTTACAGTTACAGACACATATCCACTTACTTACTCATACAGATACTAACAAGCACTCACTCACCTATACACTCAATGACACAAGCAAACACTCACCAATACAGCCACTCAAATTCACTCAATCACCCATACTGTCACTCATATACCCCATCACTCACCTATGCTGTCTTTCACATACCAAGTTACTCACCCATATACTACTGACAAATCCCCTGACACACACAGCCATATACAAACTCACTGACACACATAGCCTCTCACACATGCACTCACTAATCCATACAGCCACTAATTCACTCACTTACTCTTCTACACAGACATTCAGATATCCATACCGGTACTAAGATAACAAAGCAATCACCCATACAGCCATTCAAGTACCTACTCACACAACCATACAGCCACTTAGACATCAACTACCAGACTGATACAAAAATTCACACAACCAGTCACTCAAACATACATTCAATCAGGCATATAATCACTCACCCATATAGTCAGTCACACACCTAATGAATCATCCATACAGGCACCTGGGTATGTAGATTTAACACTCATAAACTTTTTTAAAACACTCACATTAATGGGATGATGTCATGAGTAATATCATCAGTGATGTCATTTGAGATGTCATCAGTGATCCCATTAGTGATGTTACCGACCATGTCCTGAGTGATGTAATATGTGAGGTCATAAATAGTGCATTGCTGGGGCGTGAGCCGTAGTTAGCACCCCTAACTATAACTGCTGATTTTACTGTTTTTGTATGAGTGAAATATGACCCTAACTATAATGTCCTGGTAACCTTTGCTTTTTTCAGTGAATATATATACAAGCAAGGAAATAGAGATGATCGAAACGTCTATTGATAATACAGTTATTAACCTCACAAATGTGAAGCTAACATAAGCTGAAATTCCGCTACTCGCCCTTGGTTTAACGTATTCCCCTGAAAGCAACTTCAAAAACAAACAATCCAGGATTGATGTTTACAAATTCATCCGCAATATGAAACTGATGAAGTTTTACAAACTCAAGAACATCCCAACCCACCCAAGAAATGAGCCTACACCTCATAAGACCGCTAGCAACAACTCATTACAGGCTGCGGATGTGGTGACACTCCCAACACCGCAATCACTGGCCAATGATGAAGGCGATTCAGAGTTTTCTACCCAACAAGTCATGGACAATGCAGACATAAATATAACACAATCTGCTACAAGTCCTTTCAAACCTACCTCAACTTTTGTTCCTATTGTGACCAGGGACAAAATCGATGTGTTCAATGACAGGATCATAGATGAATTAACGAAACTTAATCGAACAGTCAATCGCAAAAACAGCAAGAGAAAGCACCAGGAGGTACAATATTTCAACTTGATGAAAAAACAAGGGGACAACAAAGAGATTGTTGTGAATAAAGCGAATAAGGGAGGAAACATCATTTTATGGCCCAGGGATCAATACTTAGAGGAAGCACAGAGACACTTAGGGTATGTAGTTTGCTACAGAAAGGCTACCTTTCAGGACCATCATAAAGTAAAGCAAACAGTATGAAATTAATTATCACAATGGAAACGAAAATGGTTGCTGACAAAAGATGAGACCAGTTTCCTCCAAAATGAATTCCCTACAACACCTGTGTTATTATATTTCTTTCCCACAGTACATAAGGGTATTTTGCAGGTCCCTGGGCGACCGATTATTTCTGTCAGGAGAAGTGTGTTTGAACCAATCTCCAAATATGTTGAATATTTCCTGCAAGATTTCATTGTTGATGTACCATCCTTTATTAAGGGCACAGGTGACTTTTTAAAGAAAATTCGAAACATGAAATGGGAATATGACTTTCTCTTTTTAGTGATGGATTTTACATTGTTATACACCAGTATACCCATAGTGAAGGCATAAGAGCTGTGAAATATTTCCTTTATAATAGACCAATAGGTCTGTATGAACATAAAATGTTATTTGAAATGATTAATTTATGTTTGATAAATAACTATTTTATGTTCAACAAAGAAGTTTACCAACAGATGAGAGGTGTGGCTAGGGGGGCCAGCCCAGCTACGTCTCTTTACACGTGAGTTGGTGGGAGGAGCAGGTCCTCAAGATACACTTGAATAGGCGGTGGGAATCACATGTCATAAGATGGTGGTTTTCATAGACAACGTTATTGTAATTTGGAAGGTCACTATAGAAAGTGCTAAGGCTTTTGTGTACAAGATCATTGCTCATTATTTAAATTAAAAATGTACAGCCCAAATCAGTGACAAATCTATTGGGTTTTTAAATGTGCAAGTGTACATAGACCATGGCATGGTACAAACTAAGTTACATAGAAAAATCACAGCGGGAAATTTCATTCTGCATGCTAAGAGTGTACACCCCAGACATTTGATTCAGAGCATTCCCTATTGGGAATATTTAAGAATGCGAAGAATTTGCCGCTCTAGTATTGATTTACATTAGTGCCATAATGAAGCAACAGGGAGATTCATTGCACGAGGCTATAACATTAATGAGTTACAAAAGGCCATACTTAAAGCCAATGCCCAATCCAGAAAGATCATACTCATCTATGAATATAGTAATAGGGTACCTGTTACTAAACCTTTGCTAAGTGCAGGGGATATACCATAACGACTACCATAACGACTTACGACGTGGAGAAGTGTGGCTCAATGGTTAGAGCAGTAGACCCTGATGCAGAGGTCCAGCCCGGGACCAGGGTTCAATTCCCCACCTCGGCGGGTCTTGGGCTCAAACATTCCACGGGACCTGATCATTCTAGCCTCCGTGCCTATTCTAATCATAGAGTCCCACTCTGCAACTCTGGGCAATAGCTTGCTTAATCTCCACAACGGCCCCCACAACGCTAAGGGTGCCTGGCCTACAGCGGTAGTCGTACAAGCGCCTTGAGACCCTTGCGGGTGAGTAGTGCGCTATACAAGTATCAATTTACAGCAAACAAGAAGGTCAAGTAAAAAAAAGTATTAATGCTCAATGGCCTAAAGTCATCACCTTAAATCAGATTTTTCCGATAAGCACTCCCTTACATTCAGAAGACCACCATCAATGAGAGATTCACTAGTCAGGAGCAGCCCAGAAGTTAGCCCAGTACAAAATTAGTTGTCACCTAATGCTGGATTTTTTAAATGCAGTTCTTGCAGAGCTAGCAAGTTTGGAGTGAATATGCTCAGCTACACATCTGCATTTTGTAACAAGCCAATGTAGATGAAGGGGAATCACACTTGCAGGACAGAGTAAGCAGTGTATGTATTTGAGTGTCCCTGCAGATTAAAATACGTGGGAAGCACCAAACTTTAAGTGTATAATAGAATTCTGCAACACTTAAGGGCTACAATTAACTTGAGTCCTAGCTACCTGGTGGCCAGGCATTTTAAAATAGTACATCAAAACAACATAAGGGAGCTTAAATATTTTATTATCTGAGCAATTCCTACATTGAGCAGAGGAGGCAATAGGGAAAGACTATTAAGGCAACTAGAATCAGAGTTTATAATTGAACTAGATACTAAAATTCCAAATGGATTAAATATCAAGATCTACATTTTTTTTTATAAAGGCGTTTTATAAACATGTTTCTAGATGTATCAGCAATTTTCAGTAGTAAGTAGTAATCTGTGATGTTGTTTGGTTAAACTCTTTTCCACTTCAATTTTAAGATGTCCTCAAGAGATGAGTTAACACAGTCCCCCACTTGAAGCTAAGTTTTCAATATCCAGCACTAGCACTTTAATATATTCAAGGTAACATCACTATGATTGTTGTGCACTGATGAGCATTTTCCATCATGAGGCTTCATGTGATAACTCATGAGGTTATCTAATATTATAGGCACTTTTTTGCACAGAGCACTTTGTTGAACAAGGTTAAACTGTATTAGGATAGTGCAATCAGACACACAGAACTTTATGGGATTCAACTAGCACTTTAGGAGGCGTTATTGCAATCAAATATGAAAATAGCATCCGCATGGTATTAGTAAATTAAATAATTATTTATATGCTGAGAGTATTTTTGAAACATGATTGTTTAAATTGTTTTAGTGGACTGGACCTGTTAAATATCTCGAATGTCAATAACTGTTTTATGTAGCTCAGTCGGAATTCATTGTGATTTGCAATCATTTAATTGCGCAATATAGAGTAAAGAGATTGGTCTAATGAATTACTGGTTTTTATTCACATGTTATATGTAATCTATTTATCGATTTTACGCTGTATCAATTTGACACTGTCTTGCAGGAATTAGTATTTATGAATCTATGATACAAGTTAAATGATTGATAGTCTGTTTTCTGTTTTCATTGAATTTACGTGCAGTAATTGTTTACAGTGATATTGAAAAGGTAGCCCCGGGGACTGGCACCTCCTGGGGGCTTCATTATTTCGTTTGTGGGGGGCACGCGGCCCACCCCCAGCCCTGGGGACTGCCACTTCCATGGGATTTATTCAAATACGGGCTGGGACATTGCAGGCCCCCCAAGCCCCGGAGACCGCCAACTCCCCAGGGCTTCATTTCAATAAGGGCGGGGCCTCGTAGGCCCCCCCAAGCCACAGGGACCGCCACCTCCATGGGGCTGTAATGAATAATTATGTGGGGGCTTGAGCCCCCCCACACTGCCCGTGGACCATCACCTCCCAGGGCCGGCTCCTCCAATGTCCAGGTGTGCCCACCCCTGGGGCATTGCTGTTTGTTATGGCAGGATGGGAGCATGGCTCCCGCCCTGTCACAGCTAACTCTGCTTTGCTTTATTGAAGCGAGAGCTTAAAACCTGCTCTCGTTTCAATGAAGCAAAACAGGATTGCTTTTGCACAAGGGGAGCTGCATGTCAGCACCTCCCCTTGTGCAAAAGCAATACCAGCCCCCGCAGGAGGAAGGGAGCCGGCGGGACCATGGGGGTTACTCCCATGGTTCCCAACGGAGAGACCAGGTCCCGGGGATGGGGTCCCTGGGGCCAGAAGTAGCCTGGGAGGGGGTCCATGTGGCCCCTCTCTCGTGATTATTATAAAAAAATACAGAAATGCCGGCTCCAGGGTATGGGGTCCTCGGGCCATAATTGGCCTGAGGAGGGGGGCCACGTGGACTTCCTCCTATAAAAACAGAAAAAGAAATAAGGCTGGCCAGGGCGCAGGGATGTGGTCCCCGGAGCCATAATTGGCCACAGGAAGGGAGTCACGCAAATCCCCTCCCAAAATTTTAATTAAAAAAAACAAGTCTGCCAGGCCTCAGAGAATGGGATCCCCGAGCCAAAAGTGACCCGGGCAAGGGGGCCATGCAGCCCCCCATAAAAAAAAAGAAACTGGTAATTTGCCAGGGCCCCGCCCCCTCCCTGCAGCACTCTGCAAATATGCCCCCTGGCGCATTCAAAGTTGGGGAATTAAGTCCCCGTGAATACTGAGGATCCCTGGTGGACAACTAGCCCACCAGGTACCTCCGGCAAGTGCCACACAGCTGGATTTTAGAGAGGTGGTCCGAGCCCATGCTCCTTTTTACAACACTCTGCAAACATGCCTCTTGGTGCACTGCTGGTGGGTTGATGAGGTCCTCTTTTGTCCTGAGGAGAAAGGGGGCATGGCTTGTGTTCACCTTTCAGCAATCCCACTGTGTGGTGCTTACTGGAGTTAAGAGATAGGCTAGTTGGCCCCTAAAGGACCGCCAGCGGCAAAGGAGACTTCAATCACCATCCAAGAGCGTGCCATGGAGCGTATGTGCAGAGTGGTGGGCACAGGGGGTGTGGCCTGTTATGATAACTTAGTAATCCTGCTGTGTGGTACTTACTGGAAGTAATAGGAGGGGTAGTTGGCCCCCAAGGATGTACTTGGGGGCCATGTACCCCTCTTGTTATCTCCAGTAAGTCCCGCACAGTAGGATTGCTAAGACGTCTTCGGAGGCCATGCTCCCTTCTCCACCACTCTGCAAATGTGCCTTCTGGCAGACTAAGCGATGGGGGATGAAGTCCTCTTTACTCCTGGGGAACTTTAGGGGCCTTGAAGCCCTCTTGATACCGCCTGTAAGTACTACACAGCGGAATTCCTGAGCCCTGGTCGGAGGCCCCGTACCCTTTCTCCACCACTCTGCAAACGCTTCTACTAGTTAAAGAGGTGTTTGCAGTGCAATAGTTTTCACATTTCCGAGAGTTAGAGCTACTGGCATTGTAAATGGAAACGTTTTTTACTAATGTTTTTGGGAGTGAAGTGGAAGTACATTGTGTTAAGTGGAATTATGTGGTAAGTTGTGCAGTGAAATTATGTGGATAGAAAGTATATGGTATTTAGTGTGTAGGAATTATGTAGAGTGGGATTATGTGTTATGGGGAATAATTATGTGGTATGCTAGTCTTTGTTGTGGAGTGGTAACCTCAGGTTTAGTCTTGTTTCCATAGAAGCTCAACTATAAACTCAGTGAGACAAAAAAAGAAGGAATCACTGAAGAGCACTTGTGGACATAGTCAGAGTTATGAGCAGGGCCACTGGAATTATGCAACTTTTTGGCTGCACCAACTTTCACACAAATATACAGTTTCCTCATTAGCCACATAATCCATTATCTAGACCCAAATCTGCAGGTTTGAGCAAAAAAAGCCTTGTTTCTAGTTCAAACATTTCAAAAATGCAGCAACAAGTGTTACAGCGTGGTGGAAGGTCCTTAGCAAAACCTAGAACGTATTACTAAATGTGGGGTTTAAATTGGTACTAATGGTGTACAAGCCACTCTTGCTTCCTTCTGCACCTCTCTTCCCTTTTTTAGCATTTCTGTTTCTTCTTTGTGTACATTTCTTTCTTTTTTTGCACTTCTCTTGCCTCTTTCTGCAAACCTCTTCTTCCTTCTGTACCTCTCTTGACTCTTTCTGCAGCTCTGTTGCCTCTTTATTCACGTCACTTGCTTCTTTCTGTACTACTCTTGCCTCTTTCTGCACCCTTCTTTACTCTTTCTATACCCTTCTTGTCTTTTTCAGCACCTCTGTTGCTTTTTCCTGCACTTCTCTCCCTTCTTTCTGCAACCCTCTTGCTTCTTTATATACCCCTCTTGCCTCTTGTGCATCTCTCCTACCTCTGTCTGCACCCCTCTTGCTGCTTTCTGTACCTCTGATGGTTTTTTCAGCACTGCTAGTGCTTCTTTCTGCATCTCTTTTGCACATTTATTTATTCCTCTTGCCTCTTTCTGCACTCCTGTTTCCTCTTTCTGCACCTTTCTTGCCTGTTTCTGCACCTCTCTTGTCTCGTTCTGCACCTCTGTTGCTTCTTTCAGCAATTCTCTTGCCTTTTTCTGCACTTCTCTTGTTTGATTCTGCACCTCTCTTGCATCTTTCTGCACCTCTGTTGCCTCTTTCTGAGCCTAGTTTTCTTGTTTCTGCACCCCTCTTGCCTCTTTCTGCACTCCTCTTCTCTCTTTCTGCACCTCTCCTACCCTTTTCTGCAGTTCTCTTGCCTCTTTCTGCACCTATTTTGCTCCTTTTTGGACTTCTCTTCCCTCTTTCTGTACCCCTCTTGCCTCTTTCTGCACCTCTGACGGTTCTTTCTGCACCGCTCTTGCTTCTTTTTGCACCTCATTTGCAAATTCTGTATCCCTCTTGCCTCTCTTGCCTCTTTCTACACCCCTGTTCCCTCTTTTTGCCTCTCTCCTGCCTGTCTTTGTATCTCTGTTCCCTCTTTCTGTACCTCACATGCTTGTTTCTGTACCCCTCTTGCCTCTTGCCTTTTTCTTGACCTCTCTCCCCTCTTTTTGCACCTCTCTTGCCTCTTTTTGCACCCCTGTTTCCTCTTTCTGCACCTTCCCTGCCTGTGTCTGCCCCTTTCTTGCCTCTTTCTGTAACTCTGTCGGTTCTTTCAGCACTTAACTGACTCTTTCTGTCCCCTTCGTGCCTCTTTCAGCACCTGTGTTGCTTCTTTCTTCACTTCTCTTCCTTCTTTCTGCATCCCTCCTGCCTCTTTCTGTACCCCTCTTGCCTCTTTGTGTACCTCTCCTACATATTTCTGCACCCCTCTTGCCTCTTTTTGTACCTCTATTTGCTTTTTCTGCACTGCTCTTGCTTCTTTCCTCACCTCTTTTGCAAATGTATGTCTCCCTCATGCCACTTTCTGCACACCTCCACCTCTCTTGCTTCTTTCTGCACTTCTCTTGCTTCTTTCTGTCCTGCTCTTGCTTCTTTCTGCACCACTCATGCACATTTCTGTATCCCTTGTACCTCTTTCTGTAACCCTTTTCCCTCTCCCTGTACCTTTCGTGCCTATTTGTGCAACTCTTTTGCCTCTTTCGGCACCTCTGCTGCTTCTTTCTGTACTTCTCTTGCCTCTTTTTAAACCGATCTTGCCTCTTTAAGCACCTCTGTTGCTTCTTTATGCACTTCTCTTGCTTCTGTCTATACCCCTTTTGCCTCTTTCTGTACCCCTTTTGCGTCTTTGTGTACCTCTCCGGACTATTTCTGTACCTCTCTTGCCATTTTCTGCAGTTTTCTTGCCTCTTTCTGCACATCTGTGTATTTCTGTACTTTTCATGCCTCTTTCTGTACCTCTCTTGTCTCTTTCTGCACCTCTGTTGGTTCTTTCTGCACTGCACTGCCCTAGTCTTTTTCTGCACTCCTCTTGCCTCTTTCTGCACTTTTCTTGCTCCTTTCTGCCCCTCTGTTGCATCTTTCTGTACCCCTCTTGCCTCTTTCTGCACCCTTCTTCCCTCTTTCTGTACCTATATTGCCTCAGTTTGCCCACCTGTTCCCTCTCTCTGTGCCGCTTTTGCCTCTTTCTGCAACTCTTTTGCCTCTTTCTGCAATTCTTTTGCCTCCTGATCTTTGCTTGCCTTTTTCTGCAACTCTTTGGCTTTTACTGCAGTTCTCTTGCCTGTTACTGTACCCCTCTTTTTGCACCTCTCTTGCCTCTTTTTGCCCCCCTGTTCGCTCTTTCCGCACCTTCCTTGCCTGTTTATGCACCTCTCTTGCCTCTTTCTGTACTTCTGTTGGTTCTTTCAGCACTTCTACTGACTCTTTCTGTACCCTTCGTGCCTCTTTCAGCCGCTCTGTTGTTCTTTCTCAACTTCACTTCCTTCTTTCTACACCCCTCCTGCCTCTTTATGTATCCCTCTTGCCTCTTTGTGCACCTCTCCTACCTATTTCTGTACCCCTCTTGCATCTTTATGACCTCTGTTTGTTCCTTCTGTACTGCTCTAGCTTCTTTCTGCACCTCTTTTGCATATTTTCTCTATTCCTCATGCCACTTTCTGAACAACTCTTCCCTATTTCTTCACCTCTCTTGCCTCTTTCAGCACCTCTGTTGCTTCTTTCTGTACTTCTCTTGCCTCTTTCTGTACCCATCTTAAATCTTTAAGCACCTCTGTTGCTTCTTTATGTACTTCTCTTGCTTCTGTCTACACCCCTTTTGCCTCTTTCTGTATCCCTTTTACCTCTTTGTGCACCTCTCCTAACTCTTTCTGTACCTCTCTTGCTATTTTCTGCAGTTTTCTAGCCTCTTTCTGCAAATTTTTTGTTTATTTCTGCACTTTTTGTGCCTCTTTCTGTACCTCTCTTGCCTCTTTCTGTACCTCTGTTGGTTCTTTCTGCACTACACTGCCCTAGCCTCTTTCTGCACCCCTCTAGCGTCTTTCTGCACTTCTCTTGCTTCTTACTGCATTTCTCTTGCCTCTTTCTGCACCTCTGAGTTAGAGGTAGTTTTAGTCCCCCTACCCTATTATGTTAAAGGTGGGCGTAGTAGGCATAATGGGGCCACAGGAAGCTACGTGAAGTGGGCATGATGCTACGCCCGCTCACGGGCTTCGTGTAGCCCCACTACGCGCCTCCCACCTCCCTCCGGCCCTCCTTTACATACATAAATTTAAGTTATAAGTTCAGTAAAAGTAAATAAAAGCACTTACCTGGTACGCGGCGTCCCGGGGCTCCCTCTTCTATTTTGCGCCGACTTCTCCCATCGAAATACGCATGCACGGCTGCCCCCGCTTGCGCATTTCTCGCGAGAAATGCGCATGGGAGGAAGCAGGTTTTCTACACTGCTTCCACTGGAGTCCAACGCACGCTTTTTATATTATACAGTTTGTTCTATTAAACATACGTTTCTATTTATTTGTGTTTTAATAAAGGTTACTTTTTTCCATTAAAGTGTATAGGTCTTCTTTTTCTGACAACACTTGTCTATAGTTTATTGTGAAAATCATCTGTTTATATGAGATTTTGAGGGTAAACCTTTGTAATATTACAGTGCACCTCCCAAACATAATCCAACTGACTATCTCACAAATGACTCCTGGGTAATTCTACAACTGCAAGAGTTCTATGAGTGTATCACTTTATAACACCATGAGTCGCGTCCGTGTGATTACAGAACCAATATCACACTGCCTAGGACAACCGAGGTTTCAGGGACTGCCGAGGCCCGCCCTGCATATTTAAGTGAAGCCCCTGAGTGTGGCGATCCCCAGACTTCAGTTGGCCTTGATCCCCCAGAACAATTAGTCAACAATACCTGGGAAGGTGGCGGTCCCCTAGACTACGAAACGTCTCTATGCCCTTCCTTGCCTAATTTACATGTGACATTAAGATCCCCAGTCCTACAGAGACCCCATAATATAATAATTGGATGGCCATGGAACATTACCCACCAGGGGCCTCATTTAAATGAACCGGTGAGAGCCCGCTTTTAATTGTTTTTTTTTCTCTCCATTTTTGCCATCTGCATCCCATCTATTAAAGCGATACAAGGTTTTCCCCCTCTTGCTTCAAGTAGTCAAACAAGGATTTGCTATCACAGGGTGGAAGCCATGCACCCGCCCTCAAATGTCTCGCGAATGCACACCCCAGGACATTGTATGAGCTGCACCTGAGAGGTCGCCCTCCCTAGGACCATGATGCATTTGTTAGTATAAATGCATACTAACACTACTTACACACGTGTAGTACAGCAACCAGAATTTAGTGAAAAAGCAGAGGAAGCACAAAATCTAAAAATATGAATCCTACCAGAAGTCACATGACATAGTTCAATGAGCCGACGACCCTGGCATGAGTTGAAACAGCTACACAAAGTAAAACGGGTCTCCAGCACAACGCAAACAATTTTTAAATTTTGGTGAGTGCTGCCTTCTTTTTACTTTCTCCCGCTCATCGCCAAATTTATGTAGTGAAGAGGCAGACATCAGTAGATCCGATAAGTAGATTCATTACAGGAAAACAAGACACCTGAAACAGCCACCAACAGAAGCAGACAGCAAGTCAACCATCTTCTCCAGCAGCATGTACAAACTCCGCAAGGTTCCCCTCATGACAGGCCTACATTCTAACATTACATACTTAGATTCTAGTAGCATTACATACAAACATTCTACTATGACTTACATTGCAATACTACACAGAGCACATTTTTTTTCAGCAATGAGCTCAGGATTTCATCCGCGAGTCTTAAGAACGGTAGGGGTGAGTAGTTCACTTCCCACTCCCTGTATTGTATAAATGCAAACTTACTCTACTTCCACAGGTATGCTACACTGCCCAGAGCACATCACTTTACAGCAATAAGCTCACAATTTTGGCTCACGGTTTAATCCCCGAGTCTTCAGACCAGTAGGGGTGAGTAGTTTGCTTCCCACTCCCTATATACTATAACCAGATACTAACACTACTTACACAATTATACTACAGCAGCTGGTATCCTACAGCACCCAGAGCCCATGAATTTATACCAATCAGCTAGGTTTGAGCCCCGACTCTTCATACGGGTAGGCGTGAGTACTTCGCTTCCCAATTCCAGTATAGTATAAACGCACGGTAGTGGTCAGTAGTTCGCTTCCCATTCCTTGTATGGTATAAACGCCTACTTGCACATGTATACTACAGCACCAAGAGCCTATCCCTTTACAGCAATCACCTCAGTTCCATCCCCAAATCTTCACACCGGTAGGCATGAGCATTTCGCATCCCGCTTCCGGTATAGTATAAACACACGATAGCGGTCAGTAGTTCAATCAATCAATCAATCAGAGTACTTGTAGAGCGCGCTACTTATCCGTGACGGTCTCAGGCGCTGACGGGGAGGGGGGGTGCTGCTACTGCTCAACGAGCCAGGTCTTGAGGAGCCTTCTGAAGGCAAGTAGGTCTTGGGTCTGTCGTATGCGGGTAGGGAGGGTGTTCCAGGTCTTGGCGGCGAGGTAGGAAAAGGATCTGCCACCAGAGGTTGTTCGTTAGTTGCGGGGGACAGTGGCGAGTGCGAGGCTGGTGGAGGGGAGGTGGCGGGTGGGGGTGTAGATGCTGAGTCTGCTATTCAGGTAAGCTGGTCCAGCGTTGTGGAGTGCTTTGTGTGCGTGGGTGAGGAGCTTGAAGGTGATCCTCTTGTCGATGGGGAGCCAGTGTACGTCTCTCAGGTGGGGGGTGATGTGGCTGCAGTGGGGGACGTTGGATGCGTTGTAGTCGTCGTAGGTGTTTGGCTGATATTCCTGCATGAAGTGCGTTGCCGTAGTCCAGTCTGCTGCTGACGAGGGTCTGTGTCACTGTTTTTCTTGTTTTGGTCGGGATCCACTTGTAGATCTGGCAGAGCATGCAGAGGGTGTTGTAGCAGGAGGAGGAGACGGCGTTGTCCTGCTTAGACATTCCCTCGTGGAGGTTGGTTTTGGTGGTGTTTGGGTCCTTGGTGAGGGAGAGGTTGAGCTGGGTATCGTCGGCGTAGGAGATGATTTTGAGGTTGTGATGGTGGGCCACTTGTACGAGGGGGGCCATGTAGATGTTGAACAGTGTCGGGCTGAGCCCTGGGGGATGCTGCAGATGATGTCTGTGGCTTTGGATTGGAAGGGTGGGAGGCGGACGCTCTGGGTTCTGCCGGAGAGGACGGACGTGGTCCAGTCAAGGGCCTTCGCCTGGATTCCGGCTTCTAGGAGGCGTGTCTTTAGAGTACGATGGCAGACTGTGTCAAAGGCGGCCAACAGGTCCAGTAGGATGAGGGCTGATGTTTCTCAGTTGTCTAGTTGGTGCCTGATGTTGTCAGTGGCATAGATGAGGGCTGTCTCGGTGCTGTGCTTTTGTCTGAATCCGGATTGGGATGGGTGCAAAATGTTGATTTCTTCCAGTTCCAGGTGGCCGGCCAATTGCTTGTTGACGATTTTTTCGATGGCCCTTGCCGGGAATGGGAGCAGGGCGATGAGCCTGAGGTTTTTGAGGTCCTTGGGGTCCGCCTTGGGCTTCTTGAGGAAGGTGTTGATTTTGTCGTGCTTCCAGCCTTCTAGGAATGTCGCTGTTTTGAAGGAGACATTGATGACCTTCTGTAGTTGGGGTGTGATGGCTGCATCTGCTTTGTTGAATACGTAGTGTGGGCACGGGTCTGACGGAGACCCTGAGTGGATGGAGTTCATGACCTTGCGTGTCTCGTCATTGTTGACATTGGACCAGGACAGATGGCGCTGGTGGTGTTCACAGGGAAGGTGGAGTCTGGCGTAGTCAGGGCGGTCGTGGTGTTGAAGCTGTTGTGGATATCAGCGATCTTGTGATAGAAGAAGATGGCTAGTGAGTCGCATAGTTCTTGTGAGAGTGGGTTGTCGTTGGCATTGGCCCTGGGGTTGGAGAATTCCTTTACGATGCTGAAAAGCTCTATGCTGTCCTGTGCGTTGTTATCCAAGCGGTCTTTGAAGGAGGATCTCTTGGCTAATCTGATGAGGTGGTGATGTCAGCGGGTGGCGTACTTGTGGGCTGTGTTGTTGTCCGGTGTGCTTTCGTGGAGCCATATTTTCTCCAGTTTCCGGCTTGCGCGTTTGGAGGTCTGGAGTTCGTCAGTTGACCAGGTGGCTCTCTTGCTGGCATGGGTGTTCGAGGGTTTCTTGAGTAGGGCGAGGGTGTTGCCGTAGTCGATGATCCACTGTCTGGGTTGGTGGGGTTGGTGGGTGGGTTCTGGGCAAGGGTGGTGATCAGCTGGTCTTCGGTGACTTTGCTCCAGCAGCGGCGAGGCAGCTGTTGGCTGCGGTGGTGCATGGTTGGTTTCCTAAAGTTGAAATGGATGCAGTGGTGGTCGGTCCAGTGGAGTTCGGTGGTGTGGTCGAAGGTGACGTGGGTGCTTGTGGAGAAGATGGGTTCCAGCGTGGGTGGATGCGGTGACGAGATGATTGAGGCCGAGGTTGTCGATCAGGGTGGCGGAGTTGACGTCGTTGTTGTTCTCGAGGTGGAAGTTCAGGTCCCCGAGGAGGATGTAGTCCGTGGAGGCCAGTGCAGGGGTGCTGGCGTGGTTGGCGATGGAGTCGCTGAACTGAGCCCGGGGTCCGGGGGGTCTGTAGATGAGTGTTCCTCTGAGGGAGGTGTTGGGGTCGGTGTGGATTTGGAAGTGTAGGTGTTCAGCTGTGTTGAGTGTGTCTTCAGCATGGGTGGCGACCTTGAGAGGGACTTGTGGATGATGGCTAATCCTCCTCCGGTTCCGCTGGTACAATCCCTGTGGGTGATCTTGTAGCCATCCGGGATGACTATGGCTATGTTGGGCGCCAAGGAGTCGTTCCACCAGGTCTCAGTCAGGAAGGCCACTTCTGGGGAAGAGGTGTTGAGCAAATCCCAGAGCTCAATGGCGTGTTTGCGTGAGGAGCGGGTGCTGAGGAATATGCAGCGGAGGTGGTTGGGTCCAGACCTTTGAGGTTTGGTGGTTCTGTTGCAGGTGAAGCTTCAGGTGCGGCAGGAGAAGGGTCTGTGGGTCTGTTTCGGGGTGGCCTGGAAGCAGGTGTGGTTTAGGCCGGCGTTGAGTGCGTGGAGGCTGCTGGCGTCATAGTGAAGTCTGATGTTGTGGCATTCGTGGGGTCCAGGGGTTCTGGCGCCGAGCGCAGTCCAGGCACAGGCGGGCGCAGACGGGCTACCCTTAGGCATGCCTTCGGGCTTGCCTTAGGCACGCCGACAAGCCCGCTGCACGGCCGCGCAGCTGCCGTCATTTTAAGGGGAGTGGGAGGGAGGTGCAGCTGGGAGGCAGGAGGCAGGGGTTAATGAATGGGCACAGGGCGGGGCCACAGTGGCGGGAATAGTGAGCAGGGGCATTGGGGGTGAGGAAAGACAGTGCCCAGGAATGGGCAGCAGAGACCGAGGGTGCAAGGCTCTGGTAGAGCTGAGCTGCAGCGGGGGGAGCGACCTACCTGGCAAGGTCAGGGGCCGCTCTCCTCACCGCGCACTGCTGCCAAATTTAAGGGGAGCTGGGAGGGAAGAGCAGCTGGGAGGTGGGAGGCAGGGGTTAACAAATGGGTGCGGGAGGGTGGGTCCACAGGGGCAGAAACGGCGGGAATGGTGAGCAGGGGCATGGGGCGAGGAAAGACAGCGCCCTTGAATGGGCAGCAGAGACCAAGGGTCCAAGGCTCTGGTGGAGCTAAGCTGCAGCGTGGGGGACTGAACTACCTGGCAAGGTCAGGGGTCGCTCTCCTCACCACACGCTGCCACCAAATTTAAGGGGAGCTGGGAGTGAGAAGCAGCTGGGAGGCAGGGGTTAATGAATGGGTGCGGGGGTGGGGCCGCAGGGGCAGCTGCAGCTGCAGCGGGAACGGCGAGCAGGGGCACGGGGGTGAAGAAGGTCAGCGTCCATGAATGGGCAGCAGAGACTGAGGGTGCAAGGCTCTGGTGGAGCTGAACTGCCACGAGGGGGGAGCGACCTACCTGGCAAGGTCAGGGGTCGCTTCCCACTCAATGTATGGTATAAACGCCTACTAACACTACTTCGACAAATATGCTACAAAGATCAGACTACATCACTTTACAGCAATGAGACCTCACGGTTTAGGTTCTCGGTTTCATACCCGATTGTAGCACCATATCATATCACCACCATGTCACTCTGAGCAACACAGCACTTTCAGACCTGTAAGATTGACTACTTCACTTCGCACTCCCCCACAGAGGTTACAGTGCTCCTACCCTCCTTCTCAACTTTTTTAGTCCTTTTTTCCCCTTACTCGCTTCAACGGAATCAAAAAATGGTGGCCAATTCTTCCTAGTTGCAACCATTTGCAGCGCTCGCAGCCAATCAGCAACAAGCTTGTGCTCATAACGCCTCAGCCAATTAGATGGCAGAATTCCCAAACATTGATATCTGTACATTTTTATATTTCTCAAAAACTACTTAAAGCATTTACACCAAATAAACAAAAGCGTGCTTTCTAGACCAACATCATTCTCCCTGCCAAATTTGGGGTAATTCCGTTCACCCGTGCAACCTGTAGCCTTGTCTAAACTTTCCTATGGAAATTAACATGGAGAAAACACGTTTTGGGACCTCCCTTTTATCTCGCCCCCCCATGAAGGATCACCCCTACATTTTCAACATAGAAGCTGATATGAACAAAGAATTAGTTTTTGAAAATGTCATTAGGATTCATCAAATGACGTTAAGGTATAAATATATATATAAATATATATATATATTATATATATATATATATATATATATATGCACCAAACAATTTCCACCACTTCCGACGTGCGGCGAGGAAGGAACACAGACCACCACAGCGAGTCAGGCAAGATGCAGATTTTATTTGCGTTTCTTTTCCAGCCTGCAACGACGCGTTTCGGGCTTCAAGAGCCCTTGATCACATTCAGCAATTATTGCGACCGTTTGAAGTTTTATACGTTTTTTAAACACCAAATGTACACGCCCCCCTGCACTGCATGGTCAGTAGGTCACATGATTACTAAACATGATAAAAAGACTATCACATGGATCTGCGTCTTTCCCAGGATAGTTTACAAAAATATATAATTTTTGATTAAAAGTAATGTTTTACTAACTGCTTAAATGCGAGTTTGAGCAATTATTGTGGCATAGTGGTTTTGTGATGTGCCATTGTGAAGACCGCTGATATATGTCATCAGGCTTTAAATAATAGGTTAAATCCATTTATAAAGTTTTTACCCAATATGGGTCATTTACACAGTCTCATAAAAGATTTCTTTCTTTATATTAGCTTAAACCACTGATATATGCCATATGTACATTACAGTTTGTGATCATGTGTTTAGAATCAAAAAAATGCGAATACTATTAACCCATGACAGATTTCCAACAAATTTCAACATAAAGTGCTTCCTGTGATAGTAGTGCAAAAAGAAAAAATGATAAAAAATGTGTGTGGCGTGTAATAAATGCTCACTTAAACTGGTCAATTAAAAATTCTATAGTCATACATTACTATGCATATATAGACATACAGTATTGTAAAATTCATTATTGCAATCAGTATTAATCAGTGTATGTGTTACATCTGAAATGAAGTTAGGTACCATATGCTATGTTTTGTCAAAAGTAAATGTAGGCTATTCTGAGGACAGGAGGGATTCATGGGAGCTGACATGGCAGAGGGAATGAACATGATTTGTGATTGGGCAAAAATTACAGTGTAACGATAGCTGCATCTTGAGCCAAAACTGGTGGGCACTTTATTCCTCTATAGATATGTATACATATCCTCCGAATTATTGAGGCCCCTAGGCCACTTGCTGTCTAATTCCAATATAATATATATATATATTTATTTTTATTTTATTTTTTAGCTCTCATTCCAAAATTCTTAAGGAAAGTAAACACTCACTGGTGACGTTTCTCAGGTTCTTTTATTCAAACCAAACAAACGTGTTTCAGCAAACTGCCTTCTTGGTGAACACCTTAAGAATTTTGGACTGAGAGCTGAAATATTTTTGTGGAGCGCACTGCCACACGAGAGCACCCGTCTGCGAGTGATTTAAGATTTAGGGGGAAGGGAGTGCTAAAATATATATATATATATATATATATATATATATATATATATATATATATATATATATATATATATATATATATATATATATATATATATTACCTACTGGCAGTCGCCAGTAGGTAGTTATAGTTAGGATTTTTTTCAATGCAAAATCTCAATCAATCAATCATAGACATTTATAGAGCGCTCTACTTACCCGGAGGGTCTCAAGGCGCTAGGGGGGGTGCTGCTACTGCTTGAACAGCCAGGTCTTGAGCTTCTTCCTGAAGGCGAGGTGGTCTTGGGTCAGGCGCAGGTCGGTCGGGAGGGAGTTACAGGTCTTTGCGGCCAGGTAGGAGAAGGATCTTCCTCCTGTCGTCGCTCTTCGGATGCGGGGGACGGCGGCGAGGGCGTGACTAACTGATCGGAGGTGTCGTTTGGGAGCGTAGAAGTTGATGCGGTTGTTGAGGTAGCTCGGGCCTTGATCATGAAGGCCTTTGTGTGCGTGGGTGAGGAGACGGAAGGTGATTCTTTTGTTGACCGGGAGACAGTGCAGGTCTCTAATGTGTCCGAAGATGTGGCTGTGTCGTGGGACGTCGAGGATGAGTCTGGCTGAGGCATTCTGGATCCGTTGGAGTCTCTTCTGGAGCTTGGCGGTGGTTCCGGCGTAGAGGGCGTTGCCGTAGTCCAGTCGGCTGGTGACGAGGGCCTGGGTGACCGTCTTCCTGGTCTCGGTGGGGATCCACCGGAAGATCTTACGTAGCATGCGCAGGATGTTGAAGCATGACGAGGAGACGGCGTTGACTTGTTTGGTCATGGAGAGGGAGGAGTCCAGGATGAAGCCCAGGTTGCGTGCGTGGTCTGTCGGTTTGGGTGCGGTGCCCAGGGCGGGGGGCCACCAGGAGTTGTCCCAGGCGGAGGGCGAGGATCCCAGGATGAGGACTTCCGTCTTGTCCGAGTTCAGCTTCAGGCGGCTGGTCGACATCCACTCGGCTACCTCTTTCATCCCTTCGTGAAGGTTGGCTCTGGCGTCGGCGGGGTCGTTGGTCAGGGAGAGGATCAGCTGGGTGTCGTCGGCGTAGGAGATGATGTTCAGGTTGTGTTGGCGTGCGATGGCCGCGAGGGGGCTCATGTAGACGTTGAAGAGGGTTGGGCTCAGCGAGGATCCTTGGGGTACGCCGCAGATGACTTCGGTGGCCTCTGACTTGTACGGTGGTAGGCGGACTCTCTGTGTCCTTCCGTCGAGGAAGGAGATGATCCACTCCAGTGCCTTCTCCTGGATTCCGACGTTGTTGAGGCGCTGCGCTAGGGTGCGGTGGCAGACGGTGTCGAAGGCCGTGGAGAGGTCTAGGAGGATGAGGGCCGCTGTTTCTCCGTTGTCCATCAGGGCTCGAATGTCATCGGTGGCAGCGATGAGGGCGGTCTCAGTGCTGTGGTTGGCCCGGAAGCCAGACTGCGAGGGGTCGAGGGATCCGTTCATCTTGAGGAAGGCGGCTAGCTGCTTGTTGACGGTCTTCTCGATGACTTTGGCCGGAAACTGGAGCAGCGAGATGGGGTCCGCTGCTGGTTTCTCGAGTAGAGCGCTGAGTTCGGCGTGCTTCCAGCTCTCAGGGAAGGTGGCGGTGGTGAAGGAGGTGTTGATGATGTCCCGCAGGTGGGGTGCGATGACAGCGTCGGCCTTGTTGAAGATGTGGTGAGGGCAGGGGTCGGTCGGAGATCCGGAGTGGATGGAGTTCATCATGCGGACGGTGTCTTCGGTGCTGATCGGGGTCCAGGCGCGGAGGGTGGTGGTGGGGGGCGTTGGTTCGGTCGTGTCGGTCGTGGCGTTCGTTGGTTGGGTGCTGAAGCTGTTGTGTATGTCCGCGATCTTGTTGCGGAAGTAGGAGGCGAGGGAGTTGCAGAGTTCTTGCGATGGGTGATGTAGTTGTTTCCGGCGTTGGGGTTGGAGAGCTCTTTCACGATGTTGAAGAGTTTCTTGCTGTTGTGTGCGTTGTTGTCCAGCCGGTCCTTGAATGCAGTTTTCTTGGTGGCGCGGATCAGTTGGTGGTGCCTCCGGGTGGCGAGCTTGAGGGTGGTCATGTTGTATGGTGTTGGCTCCCTTCTCCAGGCTTTCTCGAGGGCTCAGCAGTTCTTCTTAGAGCTCTTGAGTTCGTCGGTGAACCATGGGGCCTTCTTGCTGCCGGGTCTGCGGGGCAGTGTCCTCAGTGGGGCGAGTTCGTCCGCGCAGTTGCTGATCCACTTCGTGAGGTTGTCGGCGGCCTGGCTGGGGTTCGCTGAGCTGGCGGGAGGGTGCTGGCTCATGGAAGCGGCGAGCTGGTCGGCTGTGACCTTGTTCCAGCATCTACGGGCAACCTGTTGCTGGTGGTGGTGGATCATCGGTCTTTTGAAGGTGAAGTGGACGCAGCTGTGGTCCGTCCAGTGGAGTCCAGTGGCGTGGGTGAAGGCGATGTCTTTGCTGGATGAGAAGACGGCGTCGAGTGTGTGTCTGGCAAGGTGGGTGGGGGTGGACATTAGCTGCTTGGGTCCGAGGTTGGCGAGGTTGTCGAGCAGGGTGGCGGTGTTGCAGTCGTTGTTGTTCTCCAGATGGAAGTTGATGTCCCCCAGGAGGATGTAGTCAGCGGAGGGGAGGGCATGCGGGCTGACAAAGTCGGCGATGTCCTCGCTGAATTGTGTGCGTGGCCCCGGGGGTCGGTAGATCAGGGTGCCTCTGAGGGTGGTCTTCGGGTCGGTGTGGATCTGGAAGTGTAGGTGTTCGGCGGTGGTCAGGATGTCGTCCGTGTTGGTCGTGATGCGGATGGTGTCCCTGTGGATGATGGCGATGCCTCCTCCCATCTGGTTGGCGGTGCGGTCCCTCCGGGTGATCTTGTAGCACTCTGGGATTGCGATGGCGATGTCGGGCGCTGAAGAGGCGTTCATCCAGGTCTCCGTGAGGAAGGCAACGTCAGGGGCTGTGGTGTCAATGAGGTTCCAGAGTTCGATGGCGTGTCTGTGGACGGAGAGGGTGTTGAGCAGGATGCACTTGAGGTGGTTGCTGGTGTTGGTCGGCTTGGCGGGTGCTGGTGCGAGGCAGGTCCGGATGCAGGTGAACTTGCAGGTGGTGCAGCAGAAGGGTCCGTGGGTGTGTCTCGGGGTGGCACGGTAGCATCCCGGGATTCGGCCGTTGTTGAGTGCGTTGAGGGTGGCGGCGTCGTAGGTCCGGCGGGTCGTCTTGCATCGGTGGGGGCCAGGGTCCTGGCACTGGGCGCGGTCCAGGCGCGGACGGGTGCAGACGGGCTTACCTTTGGCGCGCCTTCGGCGTTCGCACGGTCGCCATATATGGCGAAGTGCGAGGGAGGGCGGAGCAGCTGGGAGGTGGGATCGGGGAGGGTACAGAAGGAAAAAAGGGGCGGGGTTAGCGGCGGTGGCGGGAAGCGGGGAGCGGGGAGGGAAGAGACGGGGCAACGAAAAAGAGGCAAACAGGCACAAAAGAAGAACAAATTTACAAATAAGTACAATGCTAACAGGGGTACAAGGCAAGATAGCGGGGCACAGGAGCCTGCAGGTCAGGCGAGCACAGACCACGCCGCTCGATGGCAGGGGGCGTGGTCACATGGCGGCAGCCGGGGCAGCGAGGCAGGCAAGCGGGGGGCACAAGCAGCAGCTGGTGGCCGTGCGGCGCGGGGGTGTCCTAAACTAGGTCACACTCACCTGCGTCGCACGGTCGCCATATATGGCCAAGTGCGAGGGAGGGCGGAGCAGCTGGGAGGCGGGAGCGGGGAGGGTACGGAAGGAAAAAAGGGGCGGGGTTAGCGGCGGTGGCGGGAAGCGGGGAGGGAAGAGACGGGGGCAACGAAAAAGAGGCAAACAGGCACAAAAGAAGAACAAATTTACAAATAAGTACAATGCTAACAGGGGTACAAGGCAAGATAGCGGGGCACATGAGCCTGCAGGTCAGGCGAGCACAGACCACGCCGCTCGATGGCAGGGGGCGTGGTCACGCGGCGGCAGCCGGGGCAGCGAGGCAGGCAGGCGGGGGGCACAAGCAGCAGCTGGTGGCCGTGCGGCGCGGGGGGTGTCCTAAACTAGGTCACACTCACCTGCGTCGCACGGTCGCCATATATGGCCAAGTGCAAGGGAGGGCGGAGCAGCTGGGAGGCGGGAGCGGGGAGGGTACAGAAGGAAAAAAGGGGCGGGGTTAGCGGCGGTGACGGGAAGCGGGGAGCGGGGAGGGAAGAGACGGGGGCAACGAAAAAGGCAGGCAGGTGGGGGGCACAAGCAGCAGCTGGTGGCCGTGCGGCGCGGGGGGTGTTCAAAATTCTATTTGGAATAACTTTGGCGCCGGTTGACGAATCTGCCTGAAAACTTCCTCAAATTTGCCTCGCAGAGCTCCGGTCCTTCCTTGGAGGTTTCAGGGGCATTCATCAAGCGGGGGCCGAGATAAAAGGGGGGTCCCAAAACGTGTTTTCCCCAATGTTAATTTCTATAGGGCGGTCGAACTCACTTTTAGCCCGAACGGCTGAATGGATTTGCACCAAACTTGGCAAAATTGTAGGGACTGGTAGCCCGATGTGCCTTTGCTATGTCTCAAGATATGTGCTCCAATGGTTTTTGAATAATTTAGGTTCAAAAAAATTTATATCTATGGTAGCGCCCCGGTACGCGCACCGAAAGCTGATTGGCTCTCGGGTGTCTGTAAACATTCGAAACAGTGCGGAGCGGCCGCCATCTTGTGTCTCGGTAAAATCGAGACATAAGAGGTGGAAAAATCAAAGGGGGAAATGACCAAAAGGGGGCAGAGTAGACACCCATTGATCCCCTAGGTTTGATGTGGGGGCCATTTTGATTTGCGCGGGGGGAGCGCCCAGTATGCGCACCGGGGAGCGGACCGGGGAGCGTACCATGGGGAAAAAAGAATGACAGACTTTTCCAAAAATGAAGCCTTTTTTTATAAATTGGAGGTAGTTCTAAAAAGAACTGTTTTTTTCTTCTTTTTGTTGTTTTATATTTTTTTTATTTTTTTTTAACATTTTGTACTTTTGTGGGGTTTTCTGAACAGTTTTATATTTTTTTTGTATTTTTCATGGGGAGAAACGAAAAAACAGGGAATTGAAAATGGCTCAACTGGTGCAAAAAAAAAGAAAAGAAATAATTTGGGTTTATTGGGGCATTTGTGGTTGTCCCCAGCAAGGACGATGAGCTTTACGCTCTGTTCTCCGTAGGAGATGGTCTTCCCACAATATTTACAGATAATTCGGAAATCTGCAAATCGTGGCTGAATGCAAGGCATCGTCTCACTTTCCTCTGGTGCCGACGGAGTGGGTTGCTTCCTTTTTGAGGTGGTGCTTGTGGATTGGGGAGGGTTACTGGCCAGTTCCCTCATCTCTGCAGCAGAATAATTTATTGGATGCTTGCGCTGCATGTGGCATAATATCGTGTTGTTTCCAAATGAATATTTCTTATTCGGGTTTCCCATGGAAAGTTCCACGCCACAGATTTTGCAAGTCACCTTGGCTGAATTTACTTTTTTCTTCCCCACTGGGATCAAAAAAACTCCCATATAATGTGTGGACTTGGCTTGTATGGGGTATTTTGTTCTTCAAGCCATGTTCTCCTCTCCTCTTCCTCCTCCTCCTCCTCCTCCTCCTCCTCCTCCTCCTCTTCCTCCTCTTGTTGACCACCAATGATATCTTGAGGTGGTCCTCTTGGTGGTTGTGGTGGTGGTGGTGGTGGTGGTGCAGATGCACCAGCTGCTGCTGCTACTGAAGCCATTATATAGATCAAAAAGGTACAGAGAGGTACAAACAGGTCTTCCTAAGTCAAAGGACAAAGTCAGAATAAGGAAAAAAGGTGGGGTCTTTCATCCTTTTAAAAAAAAATGTATTGAACCAATGAAAAGTGTTATTTTAGGTCACATGACCAGGGGCTTCATCATTATGAAACCAAAACTGTTATGAACCAATGAAAAGTGTTATTTTCAGGTCACATGACCCGACGCGCTTACGCTACGCGTCCAGGGGCGCGTCGCGTAAGCGCGTCGGACGCCTACGTTGCGCGATCGTATTCACTCGAGTGCTTCCGGGTGCGCTTACGCCGTGCGTATCACGCGGACGCGGCTACGCGATACGTCACGATCATGTTTTCGTTCGCGATATTGGCGCTTACGGGACGCTCCCCGGTGCGCGCCCCGGGGGGCTTCATAAAATTACGCTTTCCGGGGCGCTAACCGGGGCGCGCACCGGGAGCGCTCCAAGGCAAAAAAAATGTCTTTTTTAAAAACAATATACAAAAAAAAATTGGCAAAATTGTAGGGACTGGTAGCCCGATGTGCCTTTGCTATGTCTCAAGATATATGCTCAAGTGGTTTTTACGGAAATTTACTTTGAAAAAAATATATATTGTGCTACATTGGGCTATATATATGTTAGAGCCCAAATGTAGCCCAAATGTAGCCCAATGTAACCCAATGTAGCCCAAAGATGGCCACCAGAGACAAAAAAAAAACAAATGTAGCCCAGATATCAGCCAGATGTAGCCCAACTATAGCCTAATGACAGAATGTACCAGAGTGTTATAAAGAACAACTAGAGCGCTAACAGTCTTACTTATAAAGTGAGACTTATAGTTAGGAATTAGCATTAAAAAAACCTTTGAAATTCACTGAAAAAACCATAAGTTTCACACCAGTTATAGTTAGGAATTTGCATTTAAAAAACCTAAATGGATGTTTATATAAATGGTGGAATTACTGAATTGGTTGTTGTAACTGGTATAGGTATCTCCACTTTTTTGAAAATGTTAGTTTCTATTTTTGAATATATGTTTCAAGTGTTACTTTACAGTGAAAGGAGGTCTGTCACTTTGTCACAAGGATGGTGTCATCAGTGATGTCATGAGTGATGTCACTGACCATGTCATGAGTGATGTTATATGTGACGTCATCAGCAGTGCATTGCAGGCGCGCAAGTTATAGTGAGTCCAACTAACTATATCGTGGAATTTCATTGGTTTTATGTCAGTAAAATTTCCAGCTAACTATAACTGGTGTGAAACCTATGGTTTTTTCAGTGAATTTAATAGGTTTTTTAAATGCTAATTCCTAACTATAACTGGTGTGAAACCTATGTTTTTTTCAGTGAATATATATATATATATATATTGGTTACCAAGCCGCATTTCTTTCCGATCAAGGATGGCACTGACACCGTGAATTCAACTCAAGTTTCAGTTTATTCCAAAAAGCTGCTTAAAGACGCGTTTCGGCAGAAGCCTCCGCTTTGCTCACTATATACATTATGTTCATTACCTACTGGCGGTCGCCAGTAGGTAGTTATAGTTAGGATTTCAATGTAAAATCTCAACATTCTATTGGGAATAACTTTGGCGCCGGTTGAGGAATCTGCCTGAAAATTTTCTCAATTTTGCCTCGCGGCGCTCCGGTCCTTCCCTGTAAGTTTGGGGGGGATTCGACAAGCGGGGCCGAGATAAAAGGGGGGTCCCAAAACGTGTTTTCCCAATGTTAATTTCCATAGGGCGGTCAACCTCACTTTTAGCCTGAACAGCTGAATGGATTTCCACCAAACTTAGCAAAATTGTAGGACTTCGACCCATCCTCAAATTCTTTGATGCACCCACAAGACAACTGGTGGTCCAAGCATCAGTGCTGTCCAGGTTGGACTATGCCAGCTCACTACTGGCGGGGGTTAACCAGTCAGAACTCTCTCGTCTGCAGCGGGTTCAAAACGCGGCGGCCCGACTGGTGACAGGTCTGCCTAGGCGTTGCCCGGTGTCCAATACCCTGCGCTCTCTCCACTGGCTCCCTGTGCAGCAGAGGATTAGATTCAAGGTTCTTTGCCTTGCATTTAAAATTCTCAAGGGTACCTCCCCACAAATCTTGGAGAAACTGCTGATTTCCTATGTCCCCTCCCGCACTCTTAGATCGTTAGGCCAGAACATAGCAGTGGTCCCACGTTTTAAGTTGAGCAGAGTTGGTGGCCGCTCCTTCCGAGTCCTGGTGGAATTCTCTTCCTCCGCAAATCCGGGCCATCGATTAGCTCCTTCAGTTTAGACGGGCCATCAAGACCTTTTTATTTGTCTAGCCCCTCTGATGTGTCTCTTTTCCTTTCTGCTTGCTCTTAATGCTGTGTTGCGTTTACCTTTTCAAAGCGCCAGGACGCCCCTTTGCTGGGGCAGCTGTGCTCGGTACAAATAAAAATAACATAACATAACATAACATAATAAATATATGACGTATTATGTCGCAAGTACTTACAGATACGTCAGTATTTCAGACGTATCTGTAAGCGCAAAAGTGATGCATTGCTGGAGTGTGTCACAAAAATGATGCAACTCCAGCAATGCATCCTTTCACATGGGGCCTAGCCCATGTGAAAGGGCCTGCATCAGTCTTACGCCTGCTGTGAAACAGACGCAAGATTTTGACCCAACAGCATCATAAAAGTGACGCAGTGATATCTCATATATTTCACTGCATCACCTCTTGCGTCAATATGCCCCTTTTGCATACATTACACCTGACATAGGTATAATGTGGCACAGGGGTTTACAAAGTGACGCATCTACCTAGATGCGTCACTTTGTAAATATGAATCAATAAGGTGCATGTTTTACGCTGCTGATGTGTCACAAAAAGTGACGTACCGGTGGCGTAAAAGTGACGCATGGCCTCATAAATGAGGCCTTCAGTCTTCTACTCATGCATCATATTAAATATATGACGCATTATGTCACAAGTACTTACGGATACATCAGTATTTCAGATGTATCTGTAAGCGCAAAAGTGATGCATTGCTGGAGTGCGTCACAAAAATGATGCAACTCCAGCAATGCATCTTTTCTTACCCTTCCACACCCCTGTTCCTTTTCTACATTTTCTTTAAATATCTACATTCCCCATGTTCACTCTCCTTTTCCTTACTTTCCTTCCCAACACTCACCTTCTTTCAGTCCCCCTACTTCATTTCCTTTCCCCTCTCATACCTTTCTGTTCTTTTTTACTCATTTTCCTTTCCTTTATCAATGCACTCCACTTCACTTACTCTTTTTCATTTTTTTAAGAATATAGCTCTTTGATGAGAATTGGAGGTAGTTCTGAAAAGAACTTTTTTTTCTTCTTTTTTCTTTTTTTAGAACAAGAACAAAAATAGGGAATGGAAACTGCTCAACAGGAGTAAAAAAAAAAAATAATTAGGGCTGGGAACGGCAGCAATGGTTTTCCAATGATCGAACCATGAGCAGAACACTTTGCTCCCCATAGCAAAGTAGCTGATCACAGTATCTGCATTTAAGGATGCCTTTGTTAAATGCAGGCTGAATGTTCGGAAGCAGCTCTTGTGATCTCCCCCTCACCGATGTTGTTGGTCCTCCGGTGGATGTAGAGGCCCCATCACTGGGAACCTCTTGTGCCAGAGCCCTGACACTCTCCCGGGCAAAATTCTGGGGGTGCCTCCTCTCCACATGGCGAAACATTGTGGAGTTCCCAAAAGAATATTTTTCAGTGGGTTCACCCCGTGACAGGACTATGTGACAGATCCTGCACTCCACTTTGGAGCATTTACCTTCTTTGGGTCTTCTGGTATGGAAAAAGTTTTCCAGATAAAATGTTCTTTGACTTTCGGCTGAGGAGGCTCTTCATCAAGGAATTCATTGGAGTCATCATCACTGCTGGATGGTCTGGCAGCCATGATAATCCAAGATATCCAACAAAGAACCAAGAGCAAAAAGGCAGGTCTTTCAGTCACAAAAGTGAAAGAAGAAGTGAAGGAAATGGGTGGGGATTTCATTCTTTGTAAAAAAAAACTGTTAGCAACCAATGAAAAATGTTATTTTAAGGTCACATGACTTGACACGCTTACGCTGCGCGCACCGAAGCGCTTCCGGGGGCGCTCAAGCGTTGCGAACGTAGGCGCTCCTGGGGGCGCATACGCAGCGCGCCTAAGTGACGTTTTGATAGTTTCACGGAAATGCAAAATCATTTTCATTTCCTTATTCAAAAAAACTGCTTTTATATGTATGGTACTAAATGTCTAGCGTTAATATTTACTTTTCATTCATATTTTTTTCACGAACGCAAGTAGCGCTCTGGGTGCGCTTTCCGGAGACCTTACCGGTGCGCGCACCCAGAGCGCCCCAGGAAAAGATGATTAAAAAAAATATATTAACATATTATTATTAAAAATAAAAAATAATAATTAATACTTACACAAAACAGCAAATTTATAAAAAAATCGTAGATTAGAAACTCGATATAGAAAGGAATTCGCTTTTAAAAAACCTTTGAAATTCACTGAAAAAACCATAGGTTTCACACCAGTTATAGTTAGGAATTAGCATTTAAAAAACCTATTAAGTTTATTAGAAAACTTAAACTTTTGAAGTTTCATACCTTGAATAAAAAAAGTGATCAAGCACATAAAATTCTACAAAGTTCTCAATCAAGTAGAACGTTTGCGATTGCTGATGCCACGTCGCTCAAAGCTGCTCATTCTCTTCTTACAACAGAGGAAGAAGAAATAGCTGGTAACACTCAAACAGTACTTCAATCTATGGGCATCTCAAGTGGCGCTGCTGCAAATAGTCCTTTCTGTCCTCGATCCTCATTTGTCCCCGTCATGCCGAGGGACGCTATTGACATTTTCAGTGATCGGGTGATTGAGGAATTAAAGAAATTGAATTTAGTGGTGACTAAAAATCTGAAACGCAGAAGCTTTAAGGACAAACAATACTCTAATTTGATGAGGAAAATTAACAAACATGGGAATGTCATAGTACATAAAGCCGATAAAGGTGGAAATGTAGTTCTTTGGCCACGAGATGTCTACATTGTAGAGGCTGAGAGACAATTGAATGACTCGAATGCTACAGAAAGGCCTCCTTCAATGAATTGAATAAAGTCAAACAGTTAATCCACACTAATTTGTCTCAATGGAAGACAGATGGCCTTATAAGTAAAAAAGAATTTGAATTTTTGAAGGTGGACCATCCCATCACCCCTACTTTTTATTTATTACCTAGGATCCATAAAGGCTCCTTCCCAATACCTGGGCGACCAATCATCTCGGCCCAAAAAGGATTACTTGAGACTATATCCAAATATGTGGATTTCTTTCTGCATGGCTTTATGGAGGCCTTACCAAGCTACATAAAAGACACTAGTGACTTTTTAAACAAACTAAAAGAGGTAGTTTGGAAGCCGGAATACCGGTTTTTGGTTATGGATATCTCATCTTTGTACACATCTATTAACCATGCTGATGGCCTGAGAGCAATTGAACACTTTTTAAGTGAATAAGACATCAAATTCTATGAACATAGTAAGATGCTAGTTAAAATGATAGAATTTTGTTTGAATAACAATTAGTTCTTATTCAACAATGAGGTATATCAGCAACTCCGTGGGGTTGCTATGGGGGCATGCTTCTCCCCCAGCTACGCATGTTTACATGTGGGCTGGTGGGAGAAGCATGTCCTTGGGCGGCCTCCTGATGAGCTGACTTCAACAGAAACTGGCATAGTCAAAATGTGGCGATTCATAGATGATGTTTTTATCATTTGGCAGGGCTGTGAAAGTTCGGCAAAAGAATTTGTGAACATTATTAATAACAATGCATTGAACCTAGAATTCACAGCTACTATCAGTGACCTCAAAGGGAATTTCCTTGATGTTGAAGTATATGTTTTGAATAACTCAATCAATACCAAGATGCAGAGAAAGGTTACGGCAGGTAACTCTTTATTACATGCCCAAAGCAATCATCCCCGACACTTGATTAAAAGCATTCCTTATGGAGAGTTTTTAAGAATTCAGAGAATTTGTAATATTGAGGAGGATTTAACTGTTTGTCTTGAGGAATCTTTTCAAAGATTATTAGTTAGGGGTTATGACAGAAAAGAACTCACTAAATCTTTGAAATTGGTGATGACTAAGACTCTTACTGATCCTTTGGTGACACCGGTTCCTCCCATAACATCTGAGGAAACCGAGATAAAGGATTCTGACAAGTCTAAAATCAGACTAATCACCACTTACAATTGCCAAGAACGTAAAATCAAACAAATTATTCAGTCTAATTGGTCAATCCTCATGACAGATATTACTATAGCTCCCCTGTTGGAAACGTATCCATCTATAACTTTCCGTAGAGCTCTCTCAATGAGGGATGTGCTAGTTAAATCTAGCCCAGAAGTCACTATTAAAACTAATTGGTTGTCCAATAGATCTGGCTTTTTTAAATGCAGCTCTTGCAGAGCATGCAAATTTGGAGTTAATACTGCAGAGTTTAAACCAGCTTTCTCTGAGACTATTAGCAAGATTAACAACTTTTACACTTGTTAAACAGATTATGCGGTTTACGTTTTACAATGCACTTGTGGTCTCCAATACATTGGGAGTACCAAGTTACAAGTGTTTAACCGCATTTTGCAACATCTACGCGCAATAGTCAACTCCGACCCAAGCTATCCTGTCGCGCGTCATTTCAAATTAGTGCATAATAATAATTTGAATGATTTGGAGTATTTTGTATAGACGCAGTTCCCTTATCCAAGAGAGGAGGAGATAGGGGGAAAAAACTTCGACAGTTGGAAAGCCATTATATAGTGCTGCTCAATAGTAAAATTCCGAATGGACTCAACATGGGGGAGGACCTTCACAACTTTTTGTAAATGTATCAATTTCAATAATGAATATTAAATATAGATGGACACATATATTCAAGGTTAGTGTAAAGGTCTATTTTTTTTTAACCTTTCCTAATATTTGCAATGGTTGTTTAATTAGCTTTTTAAATTCTAGCTTTTTTAATATCTTGTTTTAGCATTATTTATGAAATCCAGGTTTTACTGTTTCTATGGTTTTACCTAAATTTTTGGAATGCGTTGAGGATATTATATCTAACTATCTCTGAATTTTGATACATGAATATATATGAAATTCTTCTTGAAATCTTGATTGTTGTTTTATTAATTGTTTGACCAGGATTTAATAACTGATCTGTAAGCTGCAGAACATATTGAGACTACCGGTTAATTTTAGCACATTTGCACTTTTAAGCACTTTTTACTTTATCTGCTGTCATTACTGCTTACATCTTCAGTAATATTGCTCGTTAACTTTTAACAAAATGCTTAGCACTTTCTTTCACTAGCACTTATTCACTTTTTGTGGGTAGTTTTTTTTAATATGATTTAGCACACTTACGCACCGTACTAAAGACGGTATTATGTGATCATACTCAGTTTAATCGATTAAGGGCACTTGCCCTCTATAACTATTATAAATTCAAATGTTGTCCTAAAATATTGCAACATTTCTTATTTTACTGAAATTATGTTGTTAAATAATTTTTATAAATGTAGACAGATCTCAGTAAATTGGTATATATTGATACAATGTAGTATGTTTTCACTGTTTATGGAAGTCAATAGGTGGAGCAACGTGTACTTTATAGACTATTTAAACCACCTGTGTCTCTGGGTAGATTATGTGATCAAGTCCGGTTTGCCGGATGAAACGCGTCATGCTGCTGCCCATTTTGGAATAAAGCTTCACTTTTTGCACTCTTCATTGTGGTCTGTACCTGTTTCTGCGCTGGAGTTCGTTTGAGCCCTTGTGCCTGCAGGATTGTGGATTTTCAATATATATATATATATATATATATATATATATATATATATATATATATATATATATATATATATATATATATATATATATATATATATATATATATATATATATATATATATATATATATATATATATATATATATATATATATTACCTACTGGCTATCGCCAGTAGGTATATATAGTTAGGATTTATTCCCTATGGGATTTTTGAAAATTCTATGTCTAATAACTTTGGCGTTTGTGGACGGAATCGGCTGAAATTTTCAGGAAAATGGCACATTTTGTTTCTGAGCAGCCCCTGAAAATTTGGGGGGGTTTCGTCAAGGGGGGGCTGAGAAAAAAGGGGGGTCCCAAAACACGTTTTTCCCATGTTAATTTCCATAGGGCGGTTGGACTCACTTTTAGCTCAAACGGCTGAATGGATTTGCACGAAACTTGGCAAAATTGTAGGGACTGTTATCCCGATGTGCCTTTGCTAGGTCTCAATATATGTGCTCCAGTAGTTTTTGAAAAATTAATGTTCAAAACAAGATATATATCTGTAACAGCGCTCCGGGCTGCGCTCCGGTCCGCTTACTTTTCGCGAAATGGAACTTTGCGTGCAGAAAGCTGATTGGCTCACCGGTGTCTGTCAACATTCTAAACAGTCCGGAGTGGCCGCCATCTTATCTCTCGGTAGGATCGAGAGAGAAGAAGAGGTGAAAAACGAAGGGGGAATTTAATGAAAGGGGGCAAGGTATACCCCTCTTGACCCCCTAGGAATGTTGTTGGGGTTATTAAAGGGTCCCGTGGGGAAAATAAAAAAAAAATGATTTTTCACGGTAGAAGCGCTTCACGGGCCGCGAACTGGGCCGCAAACTGGTAGCGAAACGGGAATTCGCCATTTTGTGCTTCGTTTTAATTAAATTACTAGGTATAAGGGGGTGCGGGAGACGTATCCTGACCCCTTATGTTTTCTGAGGGTGGCTGAGGAGGCTCATATATGTTGATACATCTCTTCCAACGGCTGTGCGTGAGCTTTTTTTTTTTTTTTGCTGCGTGACGTCTGTTAACGTTCGATTCGATGGAAATCAGGAAGTGTTGACCGCCAATTTGTCACTGCGATAAAATATTTTGTTATAAATGAATCCTTATTGATAAACATTGTCTGCGCCATCTTGCCTTTTTGTCCAATGCCACAATTTTGTCGTGCACGGCAGCCATTTCAGATGCCTTGACCAGGCCCACTCTCTGCACGTCGTCGATTCTCAGCACGGCTCCCCACCCTCGCAAGCATCTCCCCCACGCACTGGTCACCCCCGCTCTCTCTCTCATGCATGGGCCATATACTTCCCCCCATCTGCGCTGCTCTTCTCTGAGAATCACACCCTGTGCCCGCCCGACACCTCCCTTTCACCCTATTCACTACCGCACCCTCTGACACTCCTCTTCCTCTGTGTCCGATTGTCCAGGCCGGACCCAGGCTATCACCTAGCCCTGCGGATGTTGTTTATGGCCCCAGCTGTAGAGAATCCAGACATGCCAACCCTCCCGATTCAGGCGTGAGACTACTGATTTCAGTGCTAGTCTTTCGCCTCCCGATTTCTACAAGCAAAAACCCGGGGGCATATTACCAACAACTAGCGATAATTTTTGTCTCTAACTTGTTTAGAGACAAAAATTATCGCCGCACAACGGCGAATTTTATCGCACATAAACCTTGCTATTAGCAAGGTTTATCGCAAATGCGATAAAAAACGGCCGCAATGCATGAATATCGCTGAAAAGTCAGCGATATTCATGCATTATCCAGCAAATGCTCTTAGCCATGTTATCCACCTCCCATTGGATAACATGGCTAAAAACTGCTCAGGGCAGGTGTTAGCTTTTGGAGATATTCGCGCTTAGCGCGAATATCTCCAAAAGTTGGTAATAGGAGATAGCGATGGTTAGGGACTGTTTCCAGTCGCTAAAATCTTGGCACGCCCACTTTGCATGTCATTAGTGATAAATATCACTGACATGCAAAGCGGGGCCCAAGATTGTCGCTATCTCCTTTTAGCTGTCACTAACTGGTGTTAGCGACAGCTTGGTAATAGGGAGATAATTGTATCTCTTTTTTTTTGGCTTTTAAAGCCAAAAAAGCGGAAATAAACCCCCTTGATAATATGCCCCACGATTTCTCGGGGGTTTCAGCTGACAGGGCTTGGTATTGTGTTACGTGCTAATTCTTCCAGGAAACGTCAGAGGGTCGATGCAGGGGTTCTAGAAGGGGTGATAAACCATTTAAGCCTCATGAACAAGCGCATGGTCTTTTAAAGATTTGTGAAGTACTCGGGGCGGCGGTGTGTGTGTGCCCTCTTTCAGGAGCGGGCGGGGGGGGCACTGCTAGCAACTTGCCAGGTCAGGTAGTGTTCAACACGTGCATCACCCTTTCTCTGCCTGCTATTGCGCTCCATGCTTCGGAAAGGTAAGAAAAAGAACGTGCATTTGAGTTTGAAATGTCCGATCCTGTAGCAGTACACTTGCAAAGCCCACACATGACAATAACCCGATTCAAGGCCCCATTCACCCGATTTTTTAAAAATATATAGCACTCCAACAAAGTTGGATTTTAAAACTTTATTAACTTTTAAATATAACGAACGCAACAAAAACTGTAAATATATTTAAACATTTTTTGAAATTAACCAGAACTATAACGATAACAACAACAACAACAATAATATAACTTTTATGCCTAAATTACGCAAACATTTAGCTAATCTGCTAAAGGAGGGAGTCGCCATTTCTTTACAATAATCAATAATGAAAAATCAACATCAATAGGGTTGTCCGTTTTCCCGATGCAGCACTATAGTGCAACATACACAGCACCTGGGGTGTCAAGAGTGAACAGGTCCTAGCTGTTTAACCAATGACTGACAAATGCGTTAGGGATTTCCTTGTGTTTCTTAATAGCATTGGTGTCTGCACACTTCTTTGTCAATTCTGTGAACATGATAACTGCTTCATAAACAGACGATATCTTTGTTTAGTCATTAGTGTTAAGTGTGTCTGAAACTACAGTGCCCTTCTGTTTTTCTTTCTTCAGGCTCTACAGAGTTTTGTGTGTTGTTCTTTTGAGCGACAATTATTCCAGAGGTTTCAGGTTCACTTGTTTTGTCCTGCAGTGAGTTAACAGCTTTAGAGACTTCATGTTTATTTGCTATGTCCTGCTGTTCGTCAACTGCTTCAGAGACGTCAGCCTCATTTGTTATGTTTGACTAGATCCTGGACCTGCCCGGCCGCGCCCAAAATGGCGCCGGTGTAAATGGGACTCGTAACTGCTTGTTGTGTACTGGTTGCCCAACCTTGATATCACGAGATACATATGCAGTTTTGAAGCACATGGCGGAGGCTCGTCTGCTGTAGTGGGGCGCCCCTTTATCGTTTCAGTCGCCATTCCGCTCGCTTTTGCTACACTGTGCCTTTTCCGCCATTTAGCTGTTTACCGCCCGCTCTTACGGCTACAGCGTCTCGCTCACCATGTAGTTGAGTTGCTCCCACTCTTGCGGTGCAGCGATAGGCGGCTGCCACAGGACTCTTAAAATGGCGGCCGGCTCTTCGGATTTGGGCCTGGTCCAGTAAAATGGCCCTGGGACACCTTGGAACTCGGACGCTTGTCTGCCAGGGCTTGGGTTCCATTCTCGAAAGCGTCCCCTCAGCCTTGACGATTGTACAAAAGTCTTGGGGGCCGTCGACTCCCGCAGGCTTCCGGTGGGGAGCGGCTGCCATGATTGCTTGCGGAATGGCCACGACGGAGCTACGAGATGGTGGTGCTCTCATGGTGACGCCAGCTTCAGTCTGAAACATCCAGAAACAAGGTGGGGCTTTCATCGTTTGGGAAAAAAAATGTTTTAATCCAATGAAAAGTGTTATTTTTAGGTCACATGACCTAGTCTTACATCATTAGGAAAACAAAAGTAAAATGAACCAATGAAAAGTTTTATTAACAAGTCACATGACCTGTTATGCTTACGTTACGCGCTGCGCGGCGCGCTCTGGATCGTTTCCGGGAAGCTGCGCCTTGCGCACCGGAGCACTTCCGGGTGCGCTAACGCGTCGCGTCATATGACGCATTACGCGACAATGCAGGTCCAGAATATAGTCAAAATGTCTCCACCAACCAGCGGTCGGAATACAACCGCTTTCAGCAGTCCAAAAAGTTTGGTTAAATCTTAAGAGCGGGAGCAACTCAACTACATGGTGAGCGAGACGCTGTAGTCGCAAGAGCGGGCGGTAAACAGCTGAATGGCGGAAGAGGCACAGAGTACCAAAAGCGGGCGGAATGGCAACTAAAACGGTAAAGGGGCGCCCCACGACAGCGTGTCTTCAGGTCAAACGGATTGTGGGACAAGGTCCAGAATGGAAGAGTCATCAAAAGGGAAAAAATTCCGCCGGACCCCGGGAGCCGGCCGCCTATGCCGGGGGCGATCTCAGGCCACACTAGGGCAACACGACTTGGGGAGGGGGCAGGAGCCAAGCGCCCCCTCTCAGTCCGCGCCATCTCACCGCCCCTCGGGGGCCTCCGTCAAGCGGTTTAGGGAGGCACCGTATCACATTGTTTTCCAATGCAGTCAGGTCCACAAACGGACCCCACTTACTTTGAATAGTGAAGCTGCAGCAGGTGCAAATGAGGTTTAAACAGTGTTACAAGCGCTGCTTAGAACTCTGAAGTATGGCACTCAACATCCAGGACTTATGCCATTTGTGTAAGGCAGTGACATCGAAGCAACTCAGGGACAAAAAGCATGAACGAACATTCACGTATGAAAATCTTATTTGGGGAAGGGGTAGAATCCAAACGCCCCCTCCCAGTTCGCGCCACTACACCGTATGTGGAAAATCTGAAGCCATCGTTCTACAAACTCTCAACGCTTGCTATCAGTGCATGAGTTTCATGCTCGATCGATTGAGCTAGCCGGATCGGGCAATAAAAAGTATAAAATAGTTATGTAAATAGTTATTTAATAAAATGTTTTACCCTGTTTATTTGCTGGTGTGTTGTCTATATTTATAATATTTGCATAGGGTTTGTCGTTATTTTGGGCGGGGTGGGTGGCGGAGTGGAGCTGTCTTGCAGCCCTCATGGTGTGGAGCTCAGTTCATTTCACTATTTTCGTATTTCTCATGAAGGGTTGTTCCTAATGTTTGTATTTTACCGAGGTCAAAAAGAGATTGAATTAGTGGTCTACTGATTTTGCTCGATTACTTTTATTTTTTTACACGATTTTTCACTATCTGCAAAGACTAAACAGAGTATTGCGACTTTGTGCTTGTTTGTAAATAGAGAATGATCCAAAGAGAACCAATTCTAAAACAGTAAATGCTTGGATAACAATCAATCAAATGGAGAGACAAGAAGGTACGACGGATTACAACGGGGGTAAAGGTCTGCGTTGACTACCGTTCACTATCTGCAAAGAGAGAGTACTACTAAGAGAAAAGAGGGGAGGGGGGGGCAGCGTTCAAAGCACATCAGCGTGCATAAACACGAAAACGTTTTTACCTATCACGTACTTGACATTTGACAGCTTTTGATATTTGCTATTAAAAAACCATTGAAATTCACAGAAAAAAACATAGGTTATAGTCGATATATAGTTAGGAATTTGCATTTACAAAACCTTGAAAATTCAATGAAAAAACCATTGGTTTTAGGCCATATATAGTTAGGGATTTGCATTTACAAAACCTTATTTTACTCGCATTAAACCATTGAAATTCCATATATAGTTAGATGCGCTAACTATATATCGCGCACCCGCAATCCACTGCTGATGATGTCACATATTACATCATTCATGACATGGTCAGTGACATCACTGATGACATCACTCATGACAACTGAAATGACATCACTGATGACATCTCATTTGACATCACTGATCACATCACTGATGACATCACTCATGTGATAATACAATGAACCTCTTCAGACTCTAATATAACCTTACATACACTCAGTATAAACAGACACTCACAGACTGTCACTCATCCATGGAGTTACTCACACACCTAGTCAGTCATGCAAAGAATCAATCACACCTCCATTTCCTCAACTATACAGTTATACACACCTTACTTATTCAAACATATTCTAACACATATTTACTCTCTTATACAATCCCTGATACAAGCTCACAGTGATCCATACAGCCACTCACACATTCACTGGCTCTTATCCACAGTTATTTATATATGTCAACTCTCACATGTATTGTGTTTTACATACGTATTTACTTGCACATGTAGCACTGAGATATCCATTCACTCACCAACACACCCATGCACAGTCAACCGCCCATATAGCTGTTTCCACATGCACTCTTGAACTCATACACCTAGTGAATCAACTGCTTACACATCTATGCACAGAGTCACTATTTTCGTATTTCTCATGAAGGGTTGTTCCTAATGTTTGTATTTTACCGAGGTCAAAAAGAGATTGAATTAGTGGTCTACTGATTTTGCTCGATTACTTTTATTTTTTTACACGATTTTTCACTATCTGCAAAGACTAAACAGAGTATTGCGACTTTGTGCTTGTTTGTAAATAGAGAATGATCCAAAGAGAACCAATTCTAAAACAGTAAATGCTTGGATAACAATCAATCAAATGGAGAGACAAGAAGGTACGACGGATTACAACGGGGGTAAAGGTCTGCGTTGACTACCGTTCACTATCTGCAAAGAGAGAGTACTACTAAGAGAAAAGAGGGGAGGGGGGGGCAGCGTTCAAAGCACATCAGCGTGCATAAACACGAAAACGTTTTTACCTATCACGTACTTGACATTTGACAGCTTTTGATATTTGCTATTAAAAAACCATTGAAATTCACAGAAAAAAACATAGGTTATAGTCGATATATAGTTAGGAATTTGCATTTACAAAACCTTGAAAATTCAATGAAAAAACCATTGGTTTTAGGCCATATATAGTTAGGGATTTGCATTTACAAAACCTTATTTTACTCGCATTAAACCATTGAAATTCCATATATAGTTAGATGCGCTAACTATATATCGCGCACCCGCAATCCACTGCTGATGATGTCACATATTACATCATTCATGACATGGTCAGTGACATCACTGATGACATCACTCATGACAACTGAAATGACATCACTGATGACATCTCATTTGACATCACTGATCACATCACTGATGACATCACTCATGTGATAATACAATGAACCTCTTCAGACTCTAATATAACCTTACATACACTCAGTATAAACAGACACTCACAGACTGTCACTCATCCATGGAGTTACTCACACACCTAGTCAGTCATGCAAAGAATCAATCACACCTCCATTTCCTCAACTATACAGTTATACACACCTTACTTATTCAAACATATTCTAACACATATTTACTCTCTTATACAATCCCTGATACAAGCTCACAGTGATCCATACAGCCACTCACACATTCACTGGCTCTTATCCACAGTTATTTATATATGTCAACTCTCACATGTATTGTGTTTTACATACGTATTTACTTGCACATGTAGCACTGAGATATCCATTCACTCACCAACACACCCATGCACAGTCAACCGCCCATATAGCTGTTTCCACATGCACTCTTGAACTCATACACCTAGTGAATCAACTGCTTACACATCTATGCACAGAGTCACACACCTCCCAGCCACCCACACACACACTCAGCCTTCCATTCAAATACTTGGGCAACCAATCAATAACCCATATAGCCACTCTTATAGCTACTGATCAACACATGCAGCAGCTTACACAACAACAGACATACTGATGCACAAATTAAGACAGTTTAGTCACTAACCCATGCACTCAGTGAGACACATTTAATCACTCTTTCATACAGTCAGTCATGCACCTACTAAATTCTTCATCCAGACACTTATACATCCACTCATTCTTCAATATGTAAGACATATTTAAACTTTACAGAAACATAGTCACTGGATGTTGTCATCAGTGATGTCATCAGTGATGTCACTGACCATGTCATGAATGATGTAATATGTGACATCATCAGCAGTGGATTGCGGGTGCGCGATATATAGTTAGCGCATCTAACTATATATGGAATTTCAATGGTTTTATGCGAGTAAAATAAGGTTTTGTAAATGCAAATCCCTAACTATATATGGCCTAAAACCAATGGTTTTTTCATTGAATATATATATATATATATATATATATATATATATATATATATATATATATATATATATATATATATATTCACTGAAAAAACCATAGGTTATAGACCTTATATAGTTAGGAATTAGCATTTACAAAACCTTGAAAATTCACTGAAAAAACCATAGGTTATAGACCATATATAGTTAGGGATTAGCATTTACAAAACCTTATTTTACTCGCATAAAACCATTGAAATTCGCATATATAGTTAGTTGCGCTAACTATATATCGCGCACCCGCAATCCACTGCTGATGATGTCACATATTACATCATTCATGACATGGTCAGTGACATCACTGATGACATCTCAAATGACATTACAGACAACATCACCAATGACATCAATCATGTGATAATACGATTAATCAATCACACCTCCATTTCCTCAACTATACAGTTATACACACCTTACTTATTCGAACATATACTGACACATATTTACTCTTTTATACAATCCCTGATACAAGTTCACAATGATCCATACAGCCACTCACACATTCACTGGCTCTTATGCACAGTAATTTATATATGTCAACTCTCACATGTACTGTGTTTTACATATGTACTTACTTTGACATTTAGCACTGAGATATCCATTCACTCCCCAATACACTCATGCACACAGTCAACCGCCCATACAGCTGTTTCCACATGCACTTTTGAACCCATAGATCTAGTGAATCAACTGCTCACACATGTATGCACAGAGTCACACACCTCCCAGCCACCCACACACACACACACTCAGTCTCCCGTACAAATACTTGGGCAACCAATCAATAACCCATATAGTTACTCATATAGCTACTGATCAACACATGCAGCAGTTTACAGAACAACAGACATAATGATGCACACATTAAGACAGTTTAGTCACTAACCCATGCACTCAGTGAGACACATTTAATCACTCTCTCATACAGTCAGTCATGCACCTACTAAATCCTTCATCCAGACACTTATACATCCACTCATTCTTATATATGTAAGATATATTTTAACTTTACAGAAACAGACAGCCACTGGATGATGTCATCAGTGATGTCATCAGTGATGTCACTGACCATGTCATGAATGATGTAATATGTGACATCATCAGCAGTGGATTGCGGGTGCGCGATATATAGTTAGCGCCACTAACTATATATGCGAATTTCAATGGTTTTATGCGAGTAAAATAAGGTTTTGTAAATGCTAATCCCTAACTATATATGGTCTATAACCTATGGTTTTTTCAGTGAATTTTCAAGGTTTTGTAAATGCTAATTCCTAACTATATATGGTCTATAACCTATGGTTTTTTCAGTGAATTTCAATGGTTTTTTAATAGCAAATATCTATAGCTGTAACATATGTTCTTATTCTAATTCACAAATATATTTTATATATATTTGTATTATATTTTTTAAATTCAATTTATATTATAGTTTAAATTATTTTTTCTTGTTTCCCTGCCGATCCGCGAAACGGTAAACGTTCCGTTAGTGCAAATACCGCGTTAGAAAGGCACATCGCGATGCGTCCCGTAAACGCAACATATCGCGTTACTACGTAATGTCCCTTAAGACGTTCTGCATTAGCGCACCCGGAAGCGTTCTGGAACGTGAACCAAGGCGCGAAACATAAAGGCCCGGAATCGATCCGGAACGCGGAACGTAAGCATAACAGGTCATGTGACTATTTCATAAAACTTTTCATTGGTTCATTTTACTTTTAGTTTCCTAATGATGGAACGCTTGATCATATGACGTAAAATAAACACTTTTCATTGGTTTAGAACCTTTTCTTTTTTCCTCAAATGATGAAAGTCCCACCTTTTTTCCTCACTCCGACTTTCATTTTTATGAGAGAAAGACCTGTTTTTGTTTGCTAAGACATGGCATTTGTATTAGCTGCAGCTGGTGGATCTCCACCACCTCCACCACCACCAAAGAAGAGAGGATCGACTAGCCAGGTCATCTTCAACCAGGAAGAAGAAGAAGAGGAAGACGAGGAACAGGAGCAAGGGACAAGTGGCTTTCTGAAAGAAATGCCAAGAACGTCCCATATCAAAGTGAATTTTATCTGGCAATTTTTTTTCTCATCCTTCTCATGAAAAGAAAGTTAATGCCAGATACGTTACCTGCCTCATCTGCAAAAAAGAACTCTCGAGAGGGACCGAAAAAAAATATAGCTATGGTAATCATACCATACATCGGCACATGGAGAGTTGGCACCCTCTTAATTATTCTAAAGCACAACTTCGAGATCTGATGGATAACCCCCGACCGGCTAAAATATCCACCAATGACTTAGCAATAAGTGAGTCAGAGGCAAGAGAAACGGTCCCAAATCTCCAAAAGAACTTTGGGCAGATGAGATTTACATGTCTAGCATGTGGAAAATTAATTTCATGCGGAGAGATGAGTATTACTTTAATAAATACATCATTTGAAAATCATCAATGTCCAAAACGTCCAAGAAAGTAATTTTTTTTTTTGTTGCTCCTGTTGAGCCCTTTGAAGTGAATCATTTTTGTTTCCCCTTCCTCAAAAAAAACACAAAAAAATATAAAACATAAAAAAGAATAAAAAAAAGTTCTTTTCAGAACTACCTTCCCTTTTTAAAAAAATTGCTAGAATGTTTAGCACTCTAGCATCCTCTATTTCTTTTGATTCGCTTCCCGGTTAGTGTTCGGGTACGCGAACCGGGAGCGAACTAAAAAAATATTTTTTTTAAAAAGACGAATAAATAAACAGAGAGTAATGTGAAAAGAAAAACAAATAGAGGGAGTAACACACAGTTACTGTTGAAAGAGGGACTGATAGAAGAAGTGAAAAGAGTAGTATAAGTAAGTAAAAGAAAAAGAAATGAAGGAAGTAGCAAAGACAGGAAACTAAGGGTTAAAGAAAAGAAGCAGTGGAACTAATAAAAGTTAAATCTGATAGACATGTAACGTAAAGAGTACTAAACACTTACCTTTTAATTGTCATTACCGTACTAAATTATCTTTTCTATACTTTTAATCTGTGTAAGAAAGAACAAAAATTTTTTCATTAATAGAAGGTGGTAAGAAAAGTGTGAGCATGAGACAAAATGAATGTTAAATGTTAAATGTGGTATACTTGTAAAGCGCACAGCTGCCCCAGCAAAGAGGCGTCCCAGCGCTGTATACCGCTGGGGAACCCATCCTGGCTTTCCCTGTGAGATGATCCCTCCTGGGCATCCCCAAGGTGAAGCCAGGAATCCCCGGCGCTGATGGGGCCGTTAGTAGAGATTAAGCAAGCTATTGCCCAGAGTTGCTGAGTGGGACCCATGGTTGGAGTAGGCACCGAGGCGAGAATTATCGAGACCGCTGACCATGGCCCAAGACCCTGCCACGTCAGGAATCGAACCCCGGTCCCGGGCTGACCTCTGCTTCCGGGTCTGCCACCTCTAACCAGTGAGCCACACCAATCCATATACATATTATAAATCACAATTCAAAGTACAAAATGAATTAAACATATTTAATGGTTTATTTTTGCTGTTATCAGAAAATATCAAATTTCACTGAAAACAGTGAGTTGAAGGTATTCATCATATAACAGCGGGGAAAAAAAAACACAATCAAAATGATTGTGTTTAAAAAACCCAAATAATATAAATAAGTAGAAATAGGAACTTCTCCAAAGTAACTTACTTTCTATGACGTCAAAGGATATCCTATGAACAGCTTATACTCTGTTGTGCTGTTACTATTTTCTGCCCGCCACTTTCTGAAAGATAAACTCAATTGTTTTAAGAAAACTGAGACATACAAAGCAATTTGAAACAGCACACTAAATTACAGCAACACCTAGAATCATTATAGTCCAATTACCTACCCTAAATTCTGACTTCAAAAAACAAGGCAACATTGCTTCATAGTCAATTAGTAATGTTTGCTGAAAGACTAGCCATTTTATAAATTTTAAATAAGCTGTGTAATATCCAGATGTTGTCAAAGGACCAGTATATTATATAATAGATGCAGTTGCAAATGTTCTTCCTGAAATCGATGACTATGTAGCCAAAACATTTTTAATTAGACTGGACAACTTATTTTCTTCCAGTTTATGTAGTTGAAATAGTAAAATGACATTTCATCCATAAGTTTCCATAAATAATGTGGACAGCATTGCAGACTTACATTTCCTCTACTCCTTATCTTGATCTGCTACTTGACTTTGCTTATAAAAACAAACAGTTTTCGCTCTGTACTACAATTATCCACAAGGCCATATAGAGTAGGAGCCATTAGAACATCTTGAAATTCCTCTGAACAAATCCCAAGCTTTTTTTCCTAAAATTTTGGTTGTAAGAACACCAGGTAAGAATTTTGAAGGTGGAAAGGCAATCTTTTTTGGAAAGTTAAAACAGAATCATTGCAGAATGACCAACCGTTTCCAGATTTCAAATAAGCTGTATAGTGTCCTGAATTAGTTGAAGGACCATTATGATATATAATTGCAGTAGTTTTAAAAGTCCTTCCTGATATTGACAACTGTGAAGCCACAAAATTATTAATTAAAGTTGTCAATTTAGTTCCATCAGGCCTACATCGTTGGAACATTAAAATGACATACTGGCCATAACTTCGTAAAATTAACGTGGACAGCATTCCAGACTTACATTGGCTGCACTCTATATTTTGATCGGCTGCCTTTACTAGCTTATTGAAGGATACTGATTTACTGTCAGGCAAAGTTAAATATATAAATCTTTCTGAGTCTACACTATTAGTACTTGATAGTCTACAGTTCTCGCAGTCATGCTGCCATTGATAAGAAAGGCCAAATAGATAATCTACATCTACACCTTCATCTTGCAATACATCAAGCATATACATTAAAAACTCCTGACAATCCTGCTGAATATTTTCAGGGAATTCTGTTTGACCTGAACATTCGTCTAACAGAAAACGAATTTCAGACACACTTTCTACTCTCGTTTTATCAGCACTACATTTCTCTAACACAGAATTCAACAAACAGCATAAACTTTGTTCCGAATTGATCACAATCTGTTCTTTGAAAGTCTCTAGTGAAAAGAGAACATTAACAACTACATTAGCATAGCAGTTGACACCAGAACTATTTTCAAATTTAAAACCAACAACATTTTCAACAGAATTCATTTTATTCCTGCTTCCACTTTTGGGTTCATCGACTTTTGGTCTTTTTGCATCAACCTCCCTACTATTACTGATATTTCTTCGTTTCCGGCCTACCACACGTTTCTCAAACAAAGGATATTGAGGCAAATGTGGCGCATACTCTCTTCTTAACCTATTGTATTCCTTAACACAATCTAGATCCGCACAAATGTTTGTGACATCACAGTCAATCGAGTACAATCCCGATAAAGTTCTGACTCGTGACAATGCTACATAAGCCATACCCTCTTTGAATACAGAACTGCCAATATTCACTAAAGCAGAATCTACACTTAAACCTTGCGATTTATGGATTGTCACCGCATATGCCAAGCAAACAGGAAACTGCTTACGGCGAACATATAAGTCTTTAACAAGCAAAAACCTAGCAGAGCAACGACCAATTAGCTGTACTTCCTCAATGCCATCAAATTTAATTTTTAAAAATTCAATTCCATCTCTACTTCTGTATTTCTCAAAATCAACAACATTACCCATTGATCCATTTACCAGACCTCTTTCAACATGTAAATTCCTTCTCAAAATGATTCAGCAATTTAAGCATACATTCAAAGTCTTTTCAAAACCCGCAGTTTTAGATATAGTCTTCTCTAATGAATCCAATTTAGATTTCAAATTCTCTGACAAAATAATTGTTGCTCCCATATGCTCTATTTTGTCAATAGCTTCAAGTTTTACAATGTCTTGTTTTTCTAAATTCAACATTTTGTTGTTGAAGATGGAACATTCTGCAAGAGTTGGCATCAAACATATTCCAGATTTCTTCTCAGTAATTTTCTGAAAAATATCCTCTGGCAAAACGTCTTTTTCTGGATATAAATTTGACAGTAAGCATGCATGTAAAGCTTCTTTACCACGCTCAGTCACTTTCCCGATTCTAACATCTTGCAGAATATTCTTGTAATCTTCGTCCTTCGCCTGACGCATATTTTCACGCAGCTCAGCATAACTGAAGTTTAACCATATGTTAACGTTGCCAATGCTCCCTAGGCACTTCTTGGTATCTTCATGTGTAAGCAGTTTAAACACTGGTTGTCCTTTCACTGGTGTCAGCTGCAGAAGATCACCAAAAACAATGATGTGTTTGCCACCAAATAACACATCATACTCTGTTTTAAGAACTTCCTGCATTCTCAAATGCACAAAAGCAAGCATGACATTGGAAACCATGCTTACTTCGTCAATGATAAGAAGTTTCATCTTCTTCAGGACTCTAGATACTTCACAACAAGCATCTCCAGATAACTTGTGGTATTGTAATTTGTTATCATGCTCCACTGGCAGCATCAGTAACCGATGCAAAGTAATCCCTTTAATGTTATGAGCTGCCAGTCCAGTTGGAGCGGTCACAACACAAGACAGCGATGATTCAGTCCTTTTCTGCAGATAACATGAAATTGCTTTAATGAGGAAACTTTTTCCAGTTCCTGCTTCTCCACTCACGTACAGTCGGACAGGCTTCAACGACGTACATGAGCACTCTTCCTTCTCATGACTTAATCCATGCTCAATTTGGTTGGTAACTTCGTCATATATTTTCCTCTGCTCAACGTTGAGTTGTCTTTCCAATTCTTCTAAGTTAACTGCATCCTTCTGAGCATGTGCCATGGCTCTTTCCACTTCAATCATGGCAGTGGCAGCTTCATTTTCGATAACTGGTTCTCCTAGTGGATCCTGACTCAATGAAACAGAACTCTGACTGTCCTGAGAACTGTCTCTAGCAATCTCGTCTGCAATTGTTGCTTCCTGCTCAATTTCTGCATTCAACATTTGTAGATATTTGGGAAAAACAGGACATTCTATGGACTCCTTGGCTGCATTGAAGGAGTCTTCGTAACAGAGAAAATCCCCAAGCAGTTCCTCTTCTGCACGCCAAGGCTTGAAAAGTTGCAAAAGAGCTAAATAGAAAAACTCTTTTCTTTCGGAAGATTCACAATCCAATTTTCGATGATTTATCAATTGACATTTTTTTTGCTTGACCAGACATCCTTCACTTCCAATTACAGCATACACTCCTTTATCGATATCTTCTTTGATGTTCCTCTTGAAAACGTAATTTTGAAGAACATCATACAGCCAAGCATTCTCCAGGTGACTGCTTCTATTTGGATAATATGTATCCAACATGTTGCTCTTCAAAATATCTGTACTGTTTGGCTCCTTCTCCGCCAAATACTCAAATTCCCGTACAGGTTTCAGAACTCGATTACGCTTTGCAGCAAGACCAACACTCGCCCAAATGATACTCCTAGATTTGGCATAGAGACTTTCTGAAGATAACCGGTCAGAACATTTGTAAGCTCCGATTTCTCGATGCGACAACATCGTCAGACTGAAACTGTACAACTTCTTACTGAGGCTCTTTTCATGGGAAATGTCTTCCCAGATATCCTTCAGTTCTGTCTTTTCTTTTTTAGTGATGTAAGACATCACATACCGAGCCACAGCCATACAGTTGTCAGCCACGAACTGTATATCCATGTTAGCATTCCACATGGACAAAATCACTGGGTTGTAGTCATTGATGTACTTGGACTCTTCGTTTCTTTTCAAGTGTTTTTGGGTGATTTCCTCGTAACATTATGTCGCAGCGAAGACATCAAATTGTTCACTCTTCCTTTAGATATCACCGACCGTGGAAATGAAAAACGACATTTGGTGTAGTACTTGTCCTTGTTTCTGAATTTACGACGACAGTACTTTCCACAACGATGGCTTTGAAACCGTAAAACTTGTTCTCTTAGACTTTTGTCTTTGTTTATCTTTGGAACAGCACATGTAGCATACTGTTCTATGAAACTCATCACTAAGTCATGCAGATCTGTTCCAAATTTGGGTGCATCTTTGATCCATAGCAGCATATGTATATGAGGAGCACCTCTTGCTTGATACTCCTTCCTCCAGAAAAAATCCAACACCTCTCCAAGAGGTGGATTTTTCTTGTTCGTGATGAAAGACATTATAGCTTCAAATCTATGATTGAAGTACCTGCATACATTCACTGGAACCAAAGAGCACAGTTCTCCGGGTGTCTTGAATTCAATATTTTCAATGTTTCCATTTACCTCTCGTAGAAATTCAAGTAAGTCTTCCCAGCCATACTCAGCACAGCTGAGAGTGAGGAACCATGTGGGAGTTCCTAAGTTCCTCATCATACATTTTAAGTCACCATGACGGCGGTACCAATACTCATTAGTACCACGTTGACAAGCCATGAGATTAATCAGGTGAGAATCCAAAATACTGTCTTGCACATTGACTTTATCCATAAAGTCCCTTGCCGAGATATTTCTCAGTTGTACAAAAACTTTTCAAGATGTGGTTCACTGCATAAGACAATACAGAGAGATCACTTTCAAACAGTAAATGAAATAAATAAGGAATGCATTGTCGAAACCTAGGATCTTCTGTATACAATCGTAAAGTCCGGTATTCTGAAGCAGGAACTTGAACAGGTCACTCATCATATCGTCCTCTTCGACCTGTAGGAAATAACTGTGGAAAACATCGAGCTTCCAAACTTTCCTCCCAAACACTAATGGGACTCCCTTTGGCTTGTTTCATTTGAAACAACTCAATAGCATTCCCCATGACTTCCTTGGAATGCAAAGGATGAACACTATAATGTTCATATATTTCTTCCTTTTTAGAGGCTTCTACTTTCTCAATTTGTCCAGGACACAAATCGCTGTCCTCTTCATCACTTACTTCCTCTTCTGCAACACATACATTCTTGTAGTACTTATTGTTTTTTATCAAATACAATGTTGCCTTTTTGACTTTCCTAACATCCACTAAATCTTGCCAGATTTCCTTACTCTTTGTCGGAACACCATTGACTATGATAACCAGAGGTTCCTCTTCCACTTTCTCTACTCCTATTGTATTAATGTTTTTCTTCAAATCCAAAGGCAAATAAACAACCCTTCCCTTTAATCCTCTCTGATGGAGGCAACTTCCGTGTCTTTGACTCCATTCGTACAATAGCCTGGAAGGGATGGACACTTTGAATCAAAATAGATTCATAAGTATTTAAATCCTTCAATTCAGAAGGAATGTCATCTAATTCCACATTATTATGAACCGCTCTAGCAGGCATCTGGTTTTGGTTTAATTTGTTAAAACAATAAGTACACATACGTTGGTCCGCTCCCAAATCAAAACAATTTTCTACCATCAAGTATGTGGCAAAATCCTTCCATTCACTATTGTTTTCCATATCACTTTTTGCATATATATCCACTAACTTAGTCTGATTCTTATAATAAGTCCGTCGACAACACACACAAGTGAAATTAGGCCTCTCACTTGATTTCACCATAAACGTGGAAATTTCCTTATGAAACTTATCTGTACTGAAAATCTGTACACTGTCTTCCACATTACCTTCTTCTAGTGATTCAATATCAACATTGTTCTCTTTACCAGCAAAGTAACAGAACTCAATTTCTTGACAAATATTCTTCACATCTACTTCAGAACCATGCAAAAGAGCACTGCTTAATTGTTTAAGCATAATTGCTGGACTCTTAGCATAATACAACATTCTCACTAATTTCCTCACTTTATTATAATGCACTGCTAGCATCCTGAAATGATGAAATACACTCTGGCATACTCTCCTGGAAAGACAAGCCAGTGAATGACCACGCAAACCTGTCACTTGTCTCACTCTGCAAGGATCTAATTCTTGCAACATCTTTATTTTTTGCTTTACACTTTTCTTATGAAATGTCCGTATAAAATCACAAAGCAAATTGATGGAATCCTGTCGCACACTGCTATTAGAACTACACTTCCAGGTGTACACTGGTCCCTTAGGACGTCTCCCTAAAACCTCATCACTTAACGCCTCTTCTGCATCTGCAGACACAAGTATTTCTTTTTCAACCGGTTGACCGTCTTCCACCTCATAAGCTCGACCACTGTTGTCAACTGCATGCACCAAATCATTGTCCTGAAAATAACTCTCCTCATAAAAAAATGCCTCACTATTTGAACTATGCATCCATTCTCCTGAGAAAACATCACAAAAATTACTTCGATTTACTTCTCTCTTCCATCTACTATTTGATTTTAAAACATAGATTACCTTGTTTAGTTTCCTAATTCTATTAATTACCAAAATAAATAACTTTCGCTTAATTTCGAAAGCCTGATCAATAATTTTCTCTACATTTTTCTTTTTCTTATAAAATGCCACTTTCTGTTGGCCTTTCTTGAATTGTTTTAGCAAATTGACAATTACCCTGTTGCGGAACATTCGCCTACGAATGTCCCTGAATACATTTTCCCTTCTACTGCCATGCACAGAGTTATATCCAGCTGTAGCAGAAACTTTTTTGACGGGCCTTTCCTTTCCATTTAAATTGGCTCTCTTTTTCGGCACTAAAACTTGTTCTGTAGTTATACTTTTGTTTCTACAAATGTTTCTAAGAAATGATTTCGATCGCTTACCCGAAGCTTTCTTCGTGCGTTGAGGTGATTTAAATGTAGAGGACTGCTGCAAAAATGTAGTAATCTGCTGTCTTTGACGTTTCGTAGACTTTCGGATTCTATCTTTAGATGGCATTGTCTAATTTCTCAATAATCTGCAGTTGAATCTGTGGTAAAATGTAATAAAAGATGCTATTAACCACTAATACCAAACAGTAAATCAACAGTAAGAATTTGATTCAGCAACTCTATAAAGATGATTAATTATTTTTTTTTTAATTTTACTGTGATAGTGATAGTATTTCAGGGATTTCATGCAAATGACTACCCACCCTGCAACAAAAAGCCCACATGAAACTTTACGCACATTAAATTGTGTACTTACCTGCAATAATCCATATGCCAGTGTTTACGTCCCTCCACCCTGCCCCTCCCCCTCCCCGCATGCCTGCCCCACCGTAACTCGCTCCACGACCCGCGGCTGCTGTTTTGCAACATGGTGCTTCTTGTAAATCTCTCCTGCATTACAAAAGTGACGCACCAACAGCACAAAAGAGGCGCACAACCATCATAAATCTGTCTCTAAGACTTTAAGGGCCAGATGTAGGTCGGTCGGTAACGACCGAAAAACGGTATTTTCGGCCGTTACCGACCAGATTACAAAATTTGTCATGTAAGGGGCAATATATTACCGAATCGGTAAAATTACCGAATCGGTAATTTTACCGATTCGGTAAAATAAAACATCGATAAATATACCGATTTGAAGCCACCCATATGTAGGTAGGACTCTTCAGAGTGCCAGGAGCCTTTACGAATCGGTATTTTACCATCAAAACCAATTTGATGGTAAAATACCGATTCTAGGGCCAGATGTAGGTAAAAAACATTTACCGATTTTAAAATACCGAATTGTACCGATTCGGTATTTCTAAATCGGTAAATGGTATGTAGGTCTCAACATCTGGATTCATTACCGAATCCTTAACAATTCTTTAATTACCGATTCGGTAAATACCGAATCGGTAATGCCCATTCATTCCTATGGGCTTTCTGTAAATGTAGATTTACCTACATGTGGCCTTGGATTTAGTCCCCTACATACCGATTAGCCATTTACCGAAATGGGCCGTAACTGGTCGGTAAATGGCCTGAAACGGCCACCTACATCGGGCCTAAAGTGTACATGCATTTGATTTCAAAAAAAGTTTTAAGTAAAACAATTATAAACCTACATTCATTGCGAACGGACTTAAAATGCCCTAATACACATGAAAACGTCATACTAGTCTTTATCTAAAATATAGAAACGATAACTCACCTTTACAAATTCTTTTTGAATTTCAAAACAGTCTCAGAAACACATCAATTATTCTTTAACAGAATTAAAGGTATGCACTCCAAAGTCTGCAACCAACAAAGGCACTGAAACGCTGATATTCATCACACATATCTCTCATGTCAGCCAATCAAAACTCTTCCCTCACTATTTTCAAATCAACACCCTTCCCCCCTCTGCCCCTTCTCACCTTTTTCCATAGCAACTACCGCCTGCCAGACCTCTCAGGTTTACAAGTTCACACAACAATGTTTCAAATGAACTCTGAACTCTCAGTACACCTGCTAATCCACTGAAATCTTTCATAACATCATTTTTTATTAACCATTCAAATTACATCTTTCAAAGAACACATCCATGCACCCTAACTTTCTGTTTTCAGCAATGGAAATACACCAATCACTGCTAATGAATCATTTGCACTTAAACTCCACAGTTTTTTTTCATTACAAACTTCACTATTTCAACTGCCATTTCATTCCCACACTTCATCTGACTGCAGCAAAAACTCCTCTAGCCATGTTTTCAGTCTGGATTCTTGGACATAGCTACATCCACTGGGCTCACAGGTATGCTGATAACAGAAATTTACACAACCTCAATTTACAAAATGTGGAAATTAAATGGATTGGCCGAAGAGGATTGAAATGTCACCAATTGATACCATTGGTGAAAACCTTTTTACATTTGCCAAACCCTGACCTCATAATAGTGCACTGTGGCGGAAACTATTTAGGCACTTTGACTGGGGTAGGTCTGGAAATGCTCCTAAAAGACACCTTTGAGCATTTGATGACACTTTTTCCTCAAACTGCCTTGGTATATTCCAATATATGCCAAAGACAAAAATGGAGGTGGTCCAATCAATTTTGTCCACAAATAGAAAAATCGAGGAAGCATGTAAATAAGTCTGTTTCAGCTTACATGAGGGACCATGGAATGGGCTGCATCTACAACAATAACTTGCGTTACTTTATGCAAGATATCTACAGAGGAGATGGCGTGCATTTCTCAGATGAGGGGAACAAAGTTTTCATACTAAATTTAAGAATGTGTATTGGTTCCTACTTATAAGTTTCTAGAACATACACAAAACCCAAAAGCTCTTTTCAGAGCTACCTTAACTTAGTGTACTCTTTTGAAATTTCGAATGTACCTTTTTTCACTTATTTTCACCTATATTCGCTTCCCGGTACGCTAACTAGTTCGCGTACCGGCAGCAAACCACGCAACGACATATATGAGCCTCCTGAGCCGCCCTCAGAAAACTTAGGGAGACAGGATACGTCTAAACTACCCCAATCTACCCATTCTGAACATTATTTACCCTGCATCTTGTATCTCAATTCTACCGAAACACAAAATGGAGGACTCCCGTAACGCTGCAAGTTCGCGTACCGGGAAACACACTGACAAGCACTCGCTCAAAAAAGGTGGGAAAGTAATTTACAGAAAAACAACTGGAGACACTTTCACCAATTAAACAGTAGCTCATACTACATACCAATCCCTACCATTTTCACAAATATTGTTGGAATACCATTTAGCCATTTAGCATGTAGAACTCTCTAAAATCCCTGAGGTAAATTACTTCACAAAACATATCGGAAGTGTTGGAAATGACAACCAATTAAAAGATTACTTTCAATTTCTACTATTATATCATGACATTTTATTGGTTATGTACCTGAATATATATATACAAAGAGAGAGAAACACACCCATTTTGACTACTACTTCGTGAAGTGTATAACAACAAAAAATCAACTGATAACTTCAAGTTATATTTAAAAGGTAAGATATTATTTATAAAACTGAAGTATGTTCTGTACTGAAAGCTAATTAGAAAAACATTTTCTGACAGTTATATTCTATCACTCTGTAACACTTATAGAAAAAAATAGACTTCTCTGTTTTAGTTATGGCAGGGCCAGTCCTAGGATTTGCGAGGCCCTGGGCTAAAAAGGAACGTGCGCGAGGCCCCCTCCAATTTACATAAGTGGCCCCTTGCAAGGAGAACATTCACAGACACTGACGGGGCCCCATTGTCCAGCATTTTGACGCCCCCACAGTTTTAAATTTTACTCCACACGCATTTCTCACACCTTCATAGGTGTGAGAATTGATTGTGGTCTAAAAGTTAAAACTGTGGGTGCGCAAAAATGCTGGACAATGGGGCCCCCTCAGTGTCTGTGAATGTTCTCCTTGCAATTGAGGGAGCGTCTCCTTCTCCCTCCCCTATACCTCCTGACACCATCCATGGGAGGCCCAAGGAGGGGGCCCCCTCCAATGGACCTTAATTGCAGGCGACACCTTTCTTTATGATAGATCTCCAGGAAAACAAAAGGACACATCACCAGTGCGTGGCCCCATGCTGGTGGGCTGAGTGCGAGACCATGAGCGGCAGCCCATGCTGCCCATGCCTAGAGCCAGCCCTGAATTAAGGATAGAGTTAGACTTCTATAGTATAATTCAGAATTGACTAAGAGTTTATTTGATAATTTTCTTCATTTTTCTACTTCCAATTTGATACCATACACTGCCCAAAGAAAAAAACACTTTTTAATTAACCAAACTGCCTATCTGTACTGAAACCCAACAGTGCCCTATCTGTACTAATATATTTTTTAAAAATTCATTTTTCAGAATTCAAAATGGAAAGACAAGAAAACAACTTGAAAACTGAAACAGAAAAACAAATGGAGACAGAAGTTGACAAGGATTTCTACGACGATACAATAAACAATGAACTTGTGCAATGTGTAGATGCAGTAGATTTTCTACTGAAAAATGAAGAAAAAAATGATCACAATTTTTTAGATTTTTTTTAAATTTTGAAAAACAATCTGAAAAATAAAATTTTATTTCTTAATTCAAAAATTGTTTGACACATTATTTATTTTTATATGTATATTGAAAACTAGTAGCAAATGTATTATAACGTGAAGTCAGACTTAAAATATACTGTGCAACTTTTTGGTGTTACATACTAGCTTTGTTCATAGTTACTTCCTATCTCCCACTATATAATCCCCAATGTGTATTTAACATCTCTTTATCATCTCTTGCCACCATGTTGTTTCGGCTTTCCAGACAGACTATGGTATGAATTCCATATACCACAATAACTTCTTTAACAACAGGCAAGATATCTACAAAGGAGACGGCGTTTATTAAATTATAGACTCTGCATTGGTACCTACATGTAGCTACGTAAATAAAAAAAAACCAAAACGAACAATCAATAAACATACAATAAGTTAAAAGTCAATCATTCTTGTTTCCTTATAGTACGCTCCCCAGACCGCTTTCCGGTACGCGAACCGGGTGCACCCCACGAAAAAAACATTTTTTTTTTTTTTTTTTTGGGACCCGCGGGGCACTTTAATATCCCCCTCATCGATCCTAGGGGGTCAGAAGGGGTCTACCTTGCCCCCTTTCCTTCATTTCCCCCTTCGTTTTGGCCTTCTCTTGTCTCTCGATCCTACCGAGAGACAAAATGGCGGCCGCTAAGGACTGTTTAGAATGTTGACAGACACCGGAGAGCCAATCAGCTTCGCTTCACAAAGCTCCGTTACGCGAAAAGTACGCGAACTGGTGCGCTATCCAGGACGCTGTCACAGATATATAAATTTTCTAAAACGTTAATTTCTCAAAATCCACTGGAGCACATATATTGAGACCCAGCAAAGGCACATCGGGCTAACAGTCCCTACAATTTTGCCAAGTTTCGTGCAAATCCTTTCAGCCGTTCGAGCTAAAAGTGAGGCCAAACGCCCTATGGAAATTAACATGGGAAAAATGCGTTTTGGGACCCCCCTATTTTCTCGGCCCCCCCTTGACGAAACCCCCCCCAAATTTTCAGGGGCTGCTCAGAAACAAAATGTGCCATTTTCCTGAAAATTTCAGCCGATTCCGTTCACAAACGCCAAAGTTATTAGACATAGAATTTTCAAAAGTCCCATAGGAAAAAAATCCTAACTATATATACCTACTGGCTATCGCCAGTAGGTAATATATATATATATAAATATATATATATATATATATATACATACATATGTATATATATATATATATATATATATATATATATATATATATATATATATATATATATATTCAATGAAAAAACCATTGGTTTTAGGCCATATATAGTTAGGGATTTGCATTTACAAAACCTTATTTTACTCGCATAAAACCATTGAAATTCCATATATAGTTATAAGCGCTAACTATATATCGCGCACCCGCAATCCACTGCTGATGATGTCACATATTACATCATTCATGACATGGTTAGTGACATCACTGATGACATCACTGATGACATCTCAAATGACATCACTGATGACATCACTGATGACAACATCCAGTGACTGTATGTTTCTGTAAAGTTAAAATATGTCTTACATATTGAAGAATGAGTGGATGTATAAGTGTCTGGATGAAGGATTTAGTAGGTGCATGACTGACTCTATGAGTGAGTGATTAAATGTGTCTCACTGAGTGCATGGGTTAGTGACTAAACTGTTTTAATTTGTGCATCATTATATCTGTTGTTCTACAAACTGCTACATATGTTGATCAGTAGCTATATGAGTAACTGTATGGGTTATTCATTGGTTGTCCAAGTATTTGTATGGGAAACTGAGTGTGTGTGTATGGGTGGCTGGGAGGTGTGTGACTCTGTACATAGATGTGTGAGTAGTTGATTCACTATATGTATGGATTCAAAAGTGTATGTGGAAACAGCTGTATGGGCGGTTGACTGTGCATGAGTGTATTAGTGAGTGAATGGATATCTCAGTGCTACATGTCAAATTAAGTACATATGTAAAACATAGTACATGTGAGAGTTGACATCTATAAATAACTGTGCATAAGAGCCAGTGAATGTGTGAGTGGCTGTATGGATCATTGTGAACATGTATCAGAGATTGTATAAGAGAGTAAAGTAAATATGTGTTAGTATATGTTTGAATAAGTAAAGTTTGTATAACTGTATATTTGAGGAAATGGAGGTGTGATTGATTCTTTGCATGACTGACTAGGTGTGTGAGGAACTCCATGGATGAGTGACAGTCTGTGAGTGTCTGTTTACACTGATTGTATCTAAGGTTATATTAGAGTCTGAAGAGGTTCATCGTATTATCACATGAATGATATCATCAGTGATGTTATCAGTCATGTCAAATGAGATGTTTTCAGTGATGTCATCAGTGATGTCATTTGAGATGTCATCAGTGATGTCACTAACCATGTCATGAATGATGTAATATGTGACATCATCAGCAGTGGATTGCGGGTGCGCGATATATAGTTAGCGCTTATAACTATATATGGAATTTCAATGGTTTTATGCGAGTAAAATAAGGTTTTGTAAATGCAAATCCCTAACTATATATGGCCTAAAACCAATGGTTTTTTCATTGAATTTTCAAGGTTTTGTAAATGCAAATTCCTAACTATATATCCACTATAACCTATGGTTTTTTCTGTGAATTTCATTGGTTTTTTAATAGCAAATATGAAAAGCTTTAAAATGTCAAGTACGTGATAGATAAAAACATTTTCGTATTTATGCACGCTGATGTGCTTTGAACGCTGCACCCCCCCCTCCCCTCTTTTGTCTTAGTAGTACTCTCTCTTTGCAGATACTGAAGGGTAGTTAACGCAGGCCTTTACCCCCGTTGTAATCCGACGTGCCTGCTTGTCTCTCCATTTGATTGATTGTTGTCCAAGCATTTACTGTTTTAGAATTGGTTCTCTTTGGATCATTCTCTATTTACAAACAAGCACAAAGTCGCAATACTCTGTTTAGTCTTTGCAGATAGTGAAAAATCGTGTAAAAAAATAAAAGTAATCGAGCAAAATCAGTAGGCCACTAATTGGATCTCTTTTTGACCTCGCTAAAATAGAAATATTAGGAACAACCCTTCATGAGAAATACGAAAATAGTGAGATGAACTGAGCTCCACACCATGAGGGCTGCAAGACAACTCGGCTCCATCACCCATCCCGCACAAAATAACGACAAACCCTATGCAAATATTAAAAATATAGACAACACACCAGCAAAGAAACAGGGTAAAACATTTTATTAAAAAACTATTTACATAACGTTGGTTTATAAGATGATGTCAGTAGTGGACCGATGTGTGAATAGGTCGAAAGCAGCACAAGGCTCCAAGATTCGGATGGCAAGCTCCTGGATGTTGGGTGCCATAGTTCAGAGTTCTGAGTTTGAGCCTTTTTCAATGCCTGTGCTTTGTTGAATCAAAATGGCGGCTTGACACAAAGCTGACTCAAGCGTTGCTACTGATGCTATGCAGACCAAAACTGGTTTTCAGTTTGTACATTTTTCTAGATTTTTCAATCCAAGTTTGGTTGACTTTGTAGAACGATGGCTTCAAATTTTCAACATACGGTGTGGTGGCGCTGACTGGGAGGGGCCGCTTCGCTCCTGCCCCCTCCCCAAGTAAGATTTTCATACGTGAAAGTACGTTAATGGTTTTGGTCCCTGAGTTGCTTCGATGTCACTGCCATTCTCAAATGGCATAAGTTCTGGATGTTGGGTGCCATAGTTAAGAGTTCTGAGCAGCGCTTGTAACACTGTCTGAAGCTTATTTCCACCTACTGCAGCTTCACTATTCTCAAAGTAAGTGAGTGTCGTTTATGGACCTGACTGCATTAGAAAACAATGTGATATGTTACCTTCCTAAACAGCTTGACGGAGGCCCCTGAGGGGCGGTGTGATGGCCATGGACTCGGAGAAGACGCTTGGCTCCGACACCCTCCCCAAGTCTTATAGCACTGGTGTAGCCTGAGATCGCCCCCGACATAGGCGGCCGGCTCCCGGGGTCCGGCGGAACTTTTTGCCTTTTGATGACTCTTCAATTCTGAACCTTGTCCCATCCAGCTGAGTTGCGCCCACTCTTGCGGCTACAGCGTCTTGCCCACCATCCAGCTGAATTGCGCCCACTCTTGCGGTGCAGCGATAGGCGGCTGCCACAGGACTCTCAAAATGGCGGCCGGCTCTTCGGTTTTGGGCCTGGTCCACTAAAATGGCCCTGGGACACCTTTGAACTCGGACGCTTCCCTGATAGGGCTTGGGTCCCATTCTCGAAAAGCGTCCCCTCAGCTGTGAAGATTCTACAAAAGTCTTGGGGGCCTCCGACTCCCGCAGGCTTCTGGTGGGGAGCGGCTGCCATGATTGCTTGTGGAATGGCCACGACGGAGCTACGAGATGGTAGTGGTCTCATGCTGACGCCAGCTTTAGTCTGAAACATCCAGAAACACTGTAGACTACCAATTCGATCAGTTCCGGTAGCGCCCCAACATGACCCGGAAGAGAAGAACTTGCCCTCCCCTCTTTGACTGATGGTTCTTGTTGCCTGTCCCCTCTGTTGTCATTTAACAGAACTTTTTGGACTGCTGAAAGGGGTTGTGTTCCGAACGCTGGTTGGTGGAGACATTTTGACTATATTCTTGACCTACGTTGTCGCGTAATGCGTTATATGACACGCCGCGTAAGCGCACCCGGAAGTGATCCGAGGCGCGGCGCGCAGCGCGTAACGTAAGCATAACAGGTCATGTGACTTGTTAATAAAACTTTTCATTGGTTCATTTTACTTTTGTTAATTTAATGATGAAAAGCTTGGTCATATGACCTAAAAATTACGCTTTTTATTGTTTTCGAACAATATTTTTTTTTCAAACATATGTTATAATATTCCAGGCTAATGTACTTTCCCGGAAAATTTACAACTGTCTTGTAAGTAAAATATATTCCTTTTTCGAGAAAAAGGGCATTTCTTCCTTCCATGACGGAGCCGTTGAGTAAAAGAGATTCGGCCTGCTGTCTTAGTCGCCGATACGCCTGATTATCAGATTCTTATCGATCACTTTATATTGCAGACATGAAAAACACAACTGCCCTTAAGCATTTATCTTTACTGCGTTCCTACATATTATACCTTTTATCCGTCATGTAATTGGACTGCTTTATTTCACTTGCCTTTACTGATTCGAAAACAGTGACTAAAAGTAAAAACTTTACCAATGTAAATACTACTACCGTGTTTTGTTTTAAAAACCTTTATTGTGAAAATGTCAGTATACAAATACGGGCCTATAACCACGTGGGCCGGCCACGGAGCAAACTGAAATCGTATATGATGAGGAGACATTTACACTGTAGAAGAACGTAACGAGCGGGCCATTAGGTTGCAAGAACAAAGGTGTCTAACAGTTGCGGAATCGGTGGACGTACATTTTGTAATTAAAATACGACAGGGCCACTTACAATAACATTTTCTAGATATACATTTGCGGGCAAGGAGTTACGAGTCCCATTTATACCGGCGCCATTTTGGGCGAGGCCGGGCAGGTCCATGATATAGTCAAAATGTCTCCACCAACCATCGGCCAGACCAGAACCCCTTTCGGCCCTTTATGCTACAAGATGGTGTCTTCCATTCAGAAAATATTGTTGGCAGCATTTTGAAAGGAAACAGAAACAGCCGTTCTCCTAGTGAGTTTCACATTGTTACATTTAGGAAGAATGTTGAAGAGTAGTATGTGGAAAATCTGAAGCCATTTTTCTACAAACTCTCAATCAGACTTGGATGGAAAAAAAAAACCTGAAGAATGTACAAACTGGAAACCAATTTTTGTCTGTATAGCATCAACAGTAACGCTTGAGTCAGCTTTGTGTCAAGCCGCCATTTTCATTCAATCAATAGCGTCCCCCTGCACACATTCAGGGACCTGGTCGTGTGTTCAGATGAAACGGATTGTAGGAAAAGAAGCAGAAAGGAAAAGGAAAAAAGTTCCGCCGGACCTCGGGAGCCGGCCGCCTATGTCATGTGCCACCTTTGGCCACACCAGGGCAATAGTGAAGCTGCAGCAGGTGCAAAAAAGCTTCAGACAGTCCTACAAGCACTGCTCAGAACTCTCAACTGAGGCACTCAACATCCAGGACTTGCCATTCGGATCTTGGCGCCTTGTGCTGGTTCCGACCTATTCACACATCGGTCCACTACTGACATCACCTCATAAGCCAACGGGGCACCCCACGCCGACTTTCGGCGCAGCATTGTAAGATGGCCACACCAGTGCGGCAACTTGCTGGACACAACATCGGGGCCATCCAGATCTCGGCGCGTTCGACTCACTGTACCGCAAGAGTGACCGCAACTCAGCTGGACACGCCATCTTTCGGCGCAGCATTGTAGGATGGCCACACCAGTGCGGCAATTTGCTGGACACCACCTCGGTGCCATCCGGATCTCGGCGCGTTCGAGTCACTGTACCGCAACAGTGACCGCAACTCAGCTGGACACGCCGTCTTTCGGCGCAGCATTGTAGGATGGCCACACCAGTGCGGAAATTTGCTGGACACCACCTCGGTGCCATCCGGATCTCGGCGCGTTCGAGTCACTGTACCGCAACAGTGACCGCAACTCAGCTGGACACGCCGTCTTTCGGCGCAGCATTGTAGGATGGCCACACCAGTGCGGCAATTTGCTGGACACCACCTCGGTGCCATCCGGATCTCGGCGCGTTCGAGTCACTGTACCGCAAGAGCGGGAGAAACTCAGCTGGACACGCCGTCTTTTGGCGCAGCATTGTAGGATGGCCACACCAGTGCGGCAATTTGCTGGACACCACCTCGGTGCCATCCGAATCTCGGCGCGTTGTGCTGCCTTCGGCCTATTCGCACATCGGTCCGCTACTGACGCCGCCTCACGTGCCAACGGATTTTCTACGCTTTTTGTAGCCCTATGCCGCATAACAGGTCATGTGACTTGTTTATAAAACTTTTCATTGGTTCATTTTACTTTTGGTTTCCTAAAGATGGAAGGCTTGGTCATATGACCTAAAAATAACACTTTTCATTGGTTTAGAACATTTTTTTTTCCCAAACGATGAAAGCCCCACCTTGTTTCTGGATCATTCAGACTGAAGCTGGCGTCAGCATGAGAGCACCACCATCTCGTGGCTCCGTCGTGGTCATTCCGCGAGCAATCATGGCAGCCGCTCCCCACCGGAAGCCTGCGGGAGTCGGGGGCCCCCAAGACTTTTGTAGAATCTTCACGGCTGAGGGGACGCTTTTCGAGAATGGAGCCCAAGCCCTAGCAGGGAAGCGTCCGAGTTCCAAGGTGTCCCAGGGCCATTTCAGTGGACCAGGCCCAAAACCGAGGAGCCGTCCGCCATTTTAAGAGCCATGTGGCAGCCGCCTATCGCTGCACTGCAAGAGTGGGAGCAACTCAACAACATGGTGAGCGAGACGCTGTAGCCGCAAGAGCGGGCGCAACTCAGCTAGATGGCCGCCACCTGGGGAGGCCCGTTCACGCCGCCTCCCCCACGCCCCCCCCCCCGGGGCGCCGCACGCCAATTTTCGGAGCAGCATTGTAGGATACCAAAACCAGTGCGGCAGTTTACTGGACATCACCTGGGTGCCTGTCGTACATGTTGTGTCAGCCATGGGACACTGGACACAGTCCCATCAACATCTCAACGCGTTCTGCTGCCTTGGGACTATTCGCACAACAGACCGCTACTGACGAGGCCTCCCCCCGCACCACCCGGGACGCCCCACGCTGTTTTTCTGTGCTGCATTGTAGGATTCCAAAACCAGTGCGGCACCCAGGCGACATCACCTGGGTGCCGTCCAGAACTCTGCACGTTGTGCTGCCTTGGGACTATTCGCACAAAAGACAGCTTCTAACCATTGTTGCTTTTTTAGTTGAAAAATGTTTAAATGTTTTTAGTTTTTGTTCCGTTCATTATAGTTAAAAGTTAATAAAGTTTTATAATCTTACTTTGTTGGAATGTTATCTATTTTTTTTAAAACGGGTGAATAGGGCCTTGAATCGGGTTATTGTCATGTGTGGGCTTTGGAAGTGTGCTGCTGCAGGATCGGACATTTCAAACTCAAATGAACGTTCTTTTTCTTACCTTTCCGAAGCATGGAGCGCAATAGCAGGCAGAGAAAGGGTGATGCACGTGTTGAACACTACCTGACCTGGCAAGTTGCTGGCAGTGCCCCCCCGCCCGCTCCTGAAAGAGGGCACACACACACCGCCGCCCCGAGTACTTCACAAATCTTTAAAAGACCATGCGCTTGTTCATGAGGCTTAAATGGTTTATCACCTCTTCTAGAACCCCTGCATCGACCCTCTGACGTTTCCTGGAAAAATTACCATGTAACACAATACCAAGCCCTGTCAGCTGAAACCCCTAAGGAATCGTGGGGCATATTATCAAGGGGGTTTATCTCCGCTTTTTTGGCTTTAAAAGCCATGAAAGCGGAGATAAAATTATCTCCCTATTACCAAGCTGTCGCTAACACCAGTTAGTGACAGCTAAAAGGAGATAGTGACCATCTTGGGCCCCGCTTTGCATGTCAGTGATACTTATCACTAATAACATGCAAAGTGGCGTGCCAAGATGTTAGCGACTGGAAACAGTCCCTAACATCGCTTTCTCCTATTACCAACTTTTGGAGATATTCGCGCTAAGCGCGAATATCTCCAAAATCTAACACCTGCCCTGAGCAGTTCTTAGCCATGTTATCCAATGGGAGGTGGATAACATGGCTAAGAGCATTTGCTCGATAATACATGAATATCGCTGACTTTTCTGCGATAATAGCAAGGTTTATCTGCGATAAAAATCGCCGATGTGCGGCGATAATTTTTGTCTCTAAACAAGTTAGAGACAAAAATTATCGCTAGTTGTTCGTAATATGCCCCCGGGTTTTTGCTTGCAGAAATCGGGAGGCGGGAGACTAGCACTGAAATCAGTAGTCACACGCCTGAATCGGGAGGGTTGGCATGTCTGAATTCTCTACAGCTGGGGCCATAAACTACATCCGCAGGGGTAGGTGATAGCCTGGGACCAGCCTGGCATCTAAAATGGCTGCCGTGCACGACAAAATTGTGGCATTGGAAAAAAGGCAAGATGGCGCAGCCGCTGGAAGAGATGTATCAACATATATCAGCCTCCTCAGCCACCCTCAGGAAACATAGGGGATTAGGATACGTCTCCCGCACCCCCTTATACCTAGTAATTTAATTAACGAAGCACAAAATGGCGAATTCCCGTTTCGCTACCAGTTTGCGGCCCAGTTCGCGGCCCGTGAAGCGCTTCTACCGTGAAAAATCATTTTTTTTTTTTTTTCCCCACGGGACCCTTTAATAACCCCAACAACATTCCTAGGGGGTCAAGAGGGTGATACCTTGCCCCCTTTCATTAAATTCCCCCTTCGTTTTTCACCTCTTCTTCTCTCTCGATCCTACCGAGAGACAAGATGGCGGCCGCTCCGGACTGTAACGCAGCAAAAAAAAAAAAAGCTCACGCACAGCCGCTGGAAGAGATGTATCAACATATATCAGCCTCCTCAGCCACCCTCAGGAAACATAGGGGATTAGGATACATCTCCCGCACCCCCTTATACCTAGTAATTTAATTAACGAAGCACAAAATGTCGAATTCCCGTTTCGCTACCAGTTTGCGGCCCAGTTCGCGGCCCGTGAAGCGCTTCTACCGTGAAAAATCATTTTTTTTTTCTTTTCCCCACGGGACCCTTTAATAACCCCAACAACATTCCTAGGGGGTCAAGAGGGGGATACCTTGCCCCCTTTCATTAAATTCCCCCTTCGTTTTTCACCTCTTCTTCTCTCTCGATCCTTCCGAGAGACAAGATGGCGGCCGCTCCGGACTGTTTAGAATGTTGACAGACACCGGAGAGCCAATCAGCTTTCTGCGCGAAAAGTTCCGTTTCGCGAAAAGTTCGCTAACCTGATCGCTGCCCAGAGCGCTGTTACAGATATATATCTTGATTTAAACGGTAATTTCTCAAAATCCACTGAAGCACATATATTGAGACCTAGCAAAGGCACATCGGGCTAACAGTCCCTACAATTTTGCCAAGTTTCGTGAAAATCCATTCAGCCGTTCGGGCTAAAAGTGAGTCCAACCGCCCTATGGAAATTAACATGGGAAAAACGCGTTTTGGGACCCCCCTTTTTTCTCGGCCCCCCCTTGACGACCCCCCCCCAAATTTTCAGGGGCTGCTCAGAAACAAAATGTGCCATTTTCCTGAAAATTTCAGCCGATTCCGTCCACAAACGCTAAAGTTATTAGACATAGAATTTTCAGAAATGCCATAGGGAATTAATCCTAACTATATATACCTACTGGCGATAGCCAGTAGGTAAAATATATATATATATATATATATATATATATATATATATATATATATATATATATATATATATATAATATATTCTTTCTTTCAATGAGTAAAACAAGAGTTACTGGGATGATGCAGTTAGGAAGTGGAAATAAAAATACCTTAGAAATTCCCTGAAAAAACCTAAGGTTACAAGGACGTTTTAGTGAAGCAGGGTCCAGTTTTAACATATAAAGCCTCAGCCATTGTTTCCATATCTGAAGACTGAGAGTCTTGAATGTCGCTGTCAGTCAATAGGCAAGGTTGTGCTAAATTGTCTATGATGCCTTATGCGTTCACTGAAACAGTAGTTTTCATGCCCATCTAAAAAGATTAGAGTAATCTCTACTGTGAAGACTATGAAGCTCAGTTCACTACTTTTCTGATAAAAAAGTCACTAGACCCCCACTCTCCACCCCTGTCCTCTGCATGTAACTCTTTCTGAACATCAAGAAGATGTAGCAATAACTGGATGCATGTGTCCTCTATAAGAAAAAGCTGGGGTTGGAGACGGGGTGGGAGCTAACTGTAATGTTCCAGAGCTTCTCACCTGATGTTTTGCTTGCTTTGGAAACTGAAACAGCGACATGGCTTAAAATGACACAATAACCTTTCTGTGCACTGTTTGCAATATAACGAGATTCCGCCTTAAAGCTGTTCAACTTTTTATGAAGGACTGAGGGCAAGATGACCGCCGACTGACTTCAGTGAGAGCCGCTGCTGTTTCTCTCTCTACGAGGTGCCTAAGGATGTCTTGATAAATGGAAAGATATGCCATCCCGCACTTATATAGAAGACCCAATGGTTAAATTACACAGTTACAGATGCCTGAGAAGACCCAGGAAGATTGCCCTTACATTCCAGCTGCTAACTCGATACCTGTCGAGACAAGCCGGGACGCTCCAGAACAGTCACAGGTACCCCTGGAGCTGCAGGCAGGTTATGGCTCCTAAAGCTTTTAAAATAACAAAAGCAACCAAAGAAACTGCTAAAGATCTTCAGTTTGAGGCTCCATATGTTTCTGGCGCTGCTGCAGCCCTTGTGCGGGGCTCAACTCAATCTCGGAGTGGAGACCCCGGGAAGAAAGGCGATGAAGGTGGGAGAAAGCTGAAAGACGCTAGTACCGCAGGCGTTGCGGGAAGGACTCGGCTCCACACGGCAGCCACTGCGGAAAGCACTCTGCGGCAGCCTACAGTTATGGAAGCTTTCCTGGCAGCCCCGGCTTCCACCGGTGGTGGACAGAGCATCATTACCCAGACGGGGCCAGTGCTTTTGGCGGTACAGAGACCGATGCAGTGGAGACAAACTTGACTGATGATATGGGTATGAAACCCGGACTGGAGCAACCCAGACTGGAACAGGACTCATAAATGGAAGTACAACAGGAGTAGGATAACAAGGAGGAACCCCAGCCATCTTCGCCCCTGTCATCCCCAGAGTCGCCGGGAGATCATGGGAAGATTGCAAGTGGGGACAAAAGTCTAGTTGAAAGGGATGCTCAGCTCCCTGGGATCAGCATGTCAGGTAATAACAGCCCTGCTATTTGTTTCGATACTGATAAATCAGGCAATCGCTGTCCATCTACTGCTGCTGATATTTCACATTTGGTCATATCTCAGGATAATGCTGCAAGTAAAGCCTTAATGTCACTGTGGTCTGAAACAGCCCCGGGCTCCCCAGAGGGGGATACATTTTATTCACTTAATGAAGATTCCAAATCCCCTGTTACTAGTGATCTTAACACCCCTGATGAGACAGACACTGGAGAATCTTCCACTACGCAATAGAGCTTCATAGCAGGCCCTCAGCTCCGAAACGGCGATCAAAGTCTAAAACAAGCCCAGATAAGTCTGATCTGGCAACTGCCCATAAACTTGAAAGGGATTACTCCGCCAACAGAATGTCTTATGAAAGTGATCTGCAGGCTGCATGTACATGGGGAGGAGAAACATTGACAGTCTGTTCAGTCCATGGGATGATCCTGAGGTGTTTGAATTTTTGGACACCGAACTAGCAACCTGGCCTACCCCAGTAATAATGGGTGGGGATTTTCATATTAACAGGCTGGGGGGCTGTGGGACAATGTAGGAGGTGGTTATGCTGGGTGCAAAAGGAAGGTTTTACAAATTTAGTAAAATGAAGAATAACTTCCTCTAATGGAATGTTGGGAAAACTGAGATTTTACTTTTCAAAGAGGCCCCCTTACTATGGTCACCCAACTGGTGACCTACTAATCTTGGGATTCCTCCCGATCCTAAAGCCTCCGACAAGAACCTAGGAGTCCTTTTGGACCAGGCCCTTACTTTTAAGGAGCATATCGGTCAGACAGTGGGTACCTGTTTTCACACTTTGGGCCTACTTCGACGAGTCTTTCCTTTGCTGCCGGACTCTGTTCGGAGGACCCTGACTCAGGCACTCGTATTGAGTCGCCTGGACTATTGTAACGGTCTGCTGCTCTCCGCCAATGAAGCCTCGATAAGCAGACTTCAGGTGGTTCAGAACACGGTGGCACGACTAGTTCTGAATATGCCTCCCATATCAGCATCTCGCCCTCTTCTCTTGAAACTCCACTGGCTACGCATACGCCAACGAATAAAATTCAAAGTCTGCTGTACAATCCATAAAGCATTGTTCAATCTTGGCCCCAGCTATCTTTCAGAAAAATGTATCACTTATCAACCCTCATAGTAGGTATGATCTAACGCCAAACATTTGCTGAAGGTCCCTCGAATTAGGAGAGTAAGGTTAGGAGGAAGGGCTCTTTCATATCTTGGCTTGCAATATTGGAATGGATTTCTTCCACAATTAAGAGTATGTTCGAATCATATTAATTTTAGAAATCTACTTAAAACTACTCTTTTTTGCTTCTAATTTCTGCAGTTTCCGCAAATGTAAATGATACGGGTCCAAAGCGCAGAGATATTCCTCGGAGTCGATTCTGGTGCTATATAAAACAAAATAAATAAATAAATAAATAAATATTAATTAACTGACATCTCGTCCTATTTAAAGCCCCAAGACCCTGGCAGCATGTTTTATTTTTTACTTCACAGTGTTTAGTGGCAAGGGCTAGGATGTAGAAATATCCCCGGATATTCTCAGATCATAAGTCCTTAGTCCTTTCGGTTGGCTTTATAGGTGAGGTGAGGTCCAAGCAGGCCTGGACTTTTGAAAAGGGGTTGTTTCAAGAACAAGAATAAAAGCTCCATATGACAAAATGGATTAAGGAATTCTGTGTT
>NW_028250070.1:0-166195 GCF_964263255.1 Lissotriton vulgaris
GACAGTGACTGACACGATGCAGTTGTTAAGGAAACATGTTCAATCAATCAATCAATCAATCAATCAATCATAGCATTTATATAGCGCACTACTCACCCAGAGGGTCTCAAGGCGCTGGGGGAGGGGGGTCCGCTACTGCTCGAACAGCCAGGTCTTGAGTTGCTTCCTGAAGGCGGGGTGGTCCTGGGTCAGGCGGAGGTGGGTCGGGAGGGAGTTCCATGTCTTGGCGGCGAGGTAGGAGAAGGACCGTCCCCCTGTGGTGGCTCTTCGGATGCGGGGGACGGCGGCGAGGGCGTGGCTGGTCGATCGAAGCTGGCGTTTGGGAGCGTAGAAGTTGAGGCGGCTGTTGAGGTATCCTGGGCCTTGGTTGTGTAGGGCTTTGTGTGCATGGGTGAGGAGTCGGAAGGTGATTCTCTTGTTGACCGGGAGCCAGTGCAGGTCTCTCAGGTGTCCGGAGATGTGGCTGCGACAGGGGATGTCCAGGATGAGACGTGCTGAGGCGTTCTGGATCCGCTGGAGTCTCTTCTGGAGTTTGGCGGTGGTTCCGGCGTAGAGGGAGTTGCCGTAGTCCAGACGGCTGGTGACGAGGGCCTGGGTGACCGTCTTCCTGGTCTCGGTGGGGATCCACCGGAAGATCTTAAGTAGCATGCGCAGGATGTTGAAGCACGACGAGGAGACGGCGTTGCTTGTCTGGTCATGGAGAGGGAGGAGTCCAGGATGAAGCCCAGGTTGCGTGTGTGGTTTGTTGGTTTGGGTGCGCTGCCTAGGGCGGGGGGCCACCAGGAGTCGTCCCAGGCGGAGGGTGAGGATCCCAGGATGAGGACTTCCGTCTTGTCCGAGTTCAGTTTCAGGCGGCTGTTCCTCATCCATTCGGATACCTCTTTCATCCCTTCGTGAAGGTTGGCTCTGGGGTTGGTGGGGCCGTTGGTGAGGGAGAGAATCAGCTGGGTGTCGTCGGCGTAGGCGTGTTCACATGTAGGTTCACCAATTGGTTGACCATTTGTTCATGAGAAGAAGTACAGGGATCTGATGTTTACCTATGGATAGGGCAGTCCATGGTGCAATTTTTACTCTGCAATAAGTCAGTTTCCAGAAGTCGATGTGAACCTACTGGCATTCCTTTTAGGAGAATCCTTTCATCGTGGGATCTCCATCTTAGGTTATGGGCTGGCCCTGCCGTCATATCTGAATACCTGTATGTTTGCTACATCAGCTGCACCTGTGCATTAAGCCATGGGTTTATGAGTTACTAACTCACTTTCAGATGTATCTAGGAACGCACGTTTCGAAAACATACAATACAATGTCCTACACTGAGCATATTTAACTCCACACCGGTTGCACCGATTTTACCCCAACACGCACTTTGCTTGCCCCCGCTGCCATGCCCAGGAAGGGGACTTTAAACATATGTTCTGGGACTGCTCCACACTCCGGCAGTATTGGGGCAAGATACAACAGTCGCTCCAAGTGACAACAAACCTCCCGCATATATCCACATGGGAGGCATGCGTCTTGGGAGTGTGCCGCAAAAAGAAAACCTATAAATTACAATGGCGTTTTGCATCTCTGCCTTGCTTCTAGCAAAGAGGGAAATAGCCATGCATTGGCGGGCCCCAGCGGGACCCCCAGTGGAGGCATGGGTGGGTGCTATGAAAAAATTTGATTACGTTAGGGAAGGTGTTGGAATATAAAATTACAATATTCCTTATAGAACAGCGCCATCCAGCGCAAGTCGTAGTAACGACTTGCGTTGTAATGGCATAGTTGTAAATGCAACGCAGTGTAAACACCGCGTTGTAAATGATGTTCCCCGAAAAAATGGGGCACAGCAGAAGAAGAGGCACTCAGGGATGAGGAAGATGAAAAGGACGCGCAAACATCCCATCTGAATGGACTGGGCACAACTGCTATTTCAATTTACACAGGAAATGACAACGGTAGCAACACCTGAGGCCTCACAACTCCAATCCCAACGCCCACCTCGATCTCCCAAAACGCAGGTATCGACCCCCCCCAGAATAGCTATAAGACACTCATCACCAAAGTAATATCTAAGGCAGATTAGACACACCCCTACACGACCCTGTAGACTGTCGCCCATCCCTCTCATGCGCACATCCGTCACGACTAGCTATATTACTGTACACTGCGACGCATCCACAGATCGCTCCCATTCCCCCCTTGCACCGAGTTCCTCCCACAGTTCACAGGTTTGTTTTCCCCCCTTGGCATTTTCGAAACCAAAATAATTCGCCAGGGAATACATTTCTGAATCCTGTTGGGGATGACTTACATGGGTAGGCGCGAGGGCGACACACCAACCCACACCCCTCGGGATACATGCCCAACAGGACATTGCATGAAATAGCACTATATGCTAGGTCAAGCTGGCAGATGACTCCCGGACAGATTTTAGTCACCCTGTCTAAGTTGTGTTGAAGTATGATAAGACCACTAAATGCATTGAAAAAATGAACTATTAGTCAAATGCTTGTAAATGCATGTTATGAAATGCCAATGTTGCAACAACAACTTATACCAAGATATGTGAAAATGTCAATAAACATATTAAAAAACATTTTTAAAAATCACTTTCAGATGATTTAGCTGTCGGGTTAGTATTTTGGAGATTTTGGCTCAAGAATTTATAGTGTCATTCACTTCCAGTATTGCATTGTAATTCAGTTACAAGAAGCCATTGCTACCTGTATGAACTGTAGATAAGTCATGAACTTTTGTTAAGGTGCAGGATGGCCTTGACACATATAGGAACTATCTTTACATAGCACAGAGATAATATGTAGTGCTCACGTGAGAACAGGCAGGTCAAGTAAAACATGCAGGTATCATTGTAATAGATCACAGTACCTGCAGACATTCTTTAAGTATTTTGTTTCTGTATTCATGCTGTTGGCACAGTTATCTGTTTAGCCCCATTTTCCTGAAGCTATAATCAGGACTCTGATTAAGGGCTGAAGTGTGACACCAGGACCTGTCTCTTCTTTTCCTCTTCCACTATGCACTAGGGTGTTCGTCATTCTAACCTTTAGATTACCTTTTTGAGAACGTACTTCTTAAACCTGGGAAATAAGGCACCTTATAAGAGCTGAAAATACAAACCCTGAACAAGTGACACTGCACTTGCTGCCTGGTCGCACAGCTTGAAGTCACTTGAACACTTAACCATATGTTATACAATGTTACAAAATATCCAAATCTAAAGTCATCACTCTGTTGTTTATTCAGTTAGAATTTCATTCTCTCAAAATGTTACTCTCTCAATTAAACAAACAGTTACAAAAACATACTGATTGTCAGCAACATCAAATTCTTTCTCAAAAGAATGTAAACAAAATGTATTGTATTATTCATGTTGCACAATTCCTTGAACATTCTGATGGAGATGCCCAATGCATTTCGGGATTAGAATTCCCTTCTTCAGGGGCCTTGAATGTCTATACGAACTCGTGCGGCCAATCAATTTAAACCATCACTTGGTGAATTAACGCTAATATAATTTCTTGTTGATAATCCTAGAGGAAACCGCGAAGGGTCCCAAAGCAAGTGCTCAAAATCCGTTACTCGAACAGGCTACGCTGTCTATCGAAGTGCCTGTAAACTGTTCGAAAACGCTGAGAGCTTCCAAAGCGGCTTTAGCTGCCTGGATTTTGCCAATTGCTTAGCTCCAGCACTGCAACTCTTAAAAGAAACACAGGTGCTCACTAGCACCTTGGTATGTGAGCAGCGACGGCTCGTGGAGGGAGTTACGGTGGGGCAGGAGGGTGGGGAGGGGGAGGGGCAGGGCGGAGGTTGCTAAAAACCGGCATATGGATAATTGCAGGTAAGTAAACAATTTAATTAATAAAACGAATTTCGTAGCTCGCACTGCATTGCATTTTGCGATGCAAGGCGCACTACGGAATTCGTTTTATTAATTAAATTGTTTACTTACCTGCAATTATCCATATGCCGGTTTTTAGCAACCTCCGCCCTGCCCCTCCCCCTCCCCACCCTCCTGCCCCACCGTAACTCCCTCCACAAGCCGTCGCTGTATGTGAGTATTCAGTGGCTCATGAGAGTGCATAGAGTAACTTTGTTATTTTGCTTTTTAGAAAATACATTTGAGAGGATTATGGGCGATTAAACTATAATCCCTTTTAAAGTTTGTGAAAGATCACATGCATCATCGTTGCCGTTTGTGATTTCTTAATTGCGAAAATTAAGGAATCGCAATTAAGAAATAGCAAAAGGCTATGCATCAAGAAATCGCTATTTTTTTTGAGATTTCTAAAAATTCCTTAATTACGATTCACAATTTGCGAATCGCAATTAAGGAATCCCTTCCCATTGATTCCTATGGGCCAAGAGGCCCATAGGAATCAATGGGAAGTCATTCTCAATTTGCGATTAGCAATTTGCGAATCGCAAATTGAGAATGCAATTTCAAGGGTGCAGGGGGGGGTCCAAAGGACCCCCCTGCACCCCTGAAATATAATTTTAAGTTCAATTTTCACACACACATGTCCCATGGGCGTGTGTGTGTGTAAAATGAAACTTTCAAAAATTCACTTTTGTGCATTTTTGAAAGTTTTCGCAAATTACCATGAAGGTCAACTTCAAGGTAATTTACCTCTCCCTATTTGCGAATTCGCAAATTTAAAATGTTCATGCATTGCATTTAAGAAATCTCAAATTGCGATTTCTTAAATGCAATCGCAATTTTAGAAATCGCAACATGATTGCGGTTTCTAAAATTGCGAAAAACATTATGCATCCCAATTTTGTCAATTGCATTCGCAAAAGGCCGAAAATTGCGATTCACCCCATTTGCGAATGCAATTTACAATGATGCATGTGCCTGTAAGTATTTGAATTTATTTGGTGCATACAAATGCTGATTGCCAACTTGATACCAGTTAAGGTATTTCCTGTTGCATTTTTAAGCTACTGGCAGGCACTCAGATTAATGTGGTATTTGTCACTGCTAATCTTATGACACTTGCTGTAGTTTGGACCACGCCTATTCTTCAGCCAGGCTTTCTGTATTCATAAATTATTTTACTTTAAACCAAGAATTAAACAATATGTTTGCTCAGAAATAAGCAGGGAAAACTAAAGTATAATAACTCCTGAAAATAAACAAGGAATGTGAAGTTCATTTGCAAATCTGGTCCCTTATTGCCCCATTCGATCGCCTCAGTTGATTGTTAATGAACATTTTAACTAGGTCTGGGAGTAATTTTAATTACACCGGAATAATTCGAGAAATTTCGGTAATTCTGCGTTACTCGCTGATGCGGAGTTACCCATAAAAAATGTGATTATGCCTGCTCACGTAATTAAGAGTGATCAGTAGGAAAAAAATCATACAGCAAGAGCATATTTAGCGAGCACGTGTGGCTGCTCTTGCTGTTCTATTGCATTTAATGCTATTTCCTGGCACAAAATGCATCCTCATGTCCCTTTTGGATGTGAGGCAGCATTTTTACACTAAGAAAATATAATAAATGCAGAGTTACTCGTTTGCATAATTCTGTGTCATCTCAGATACTTTTTAGGTAATTCCACGGGATTACACTACATGGAATTAGGCAAATTACACTCACCACTAATTTCAGCTCCAGGAATTCCTAGTCCCACAAAATTAAAAGAAATGGTTGAATGGGTGTTACGACTGGATCAATGATCAACCAATTCAATGTATCATCAGAAGAGATGAGAACTGGATTCAGTATAGAACAGGACGGCAATGGAAAAGACAATAGGAAGTCTCAGAGGCTCTTCATCTGCAAAAGGAAACAAGCGAAAGTGCGAAAATCCGGTATACTATGGAAGAAGGGGATGAAGTATAAATTGGAGACCGGCAATGAGAAGCTCAGTGTTAAAAAAAGAGTATTCACAGACCCAAGATTTGCAGTCACTGCGGTCCAGCATCTCAATGTAGTGCAAGAGATGCGTTTCATTGAACAACTAACAGGAGAGAGTCAACCTATTCACATGGGTTTGGCACTAGCAGATTAGGATGTTATTGAAAAGTAGCCAGCAGATTCCATTGACTGGCACTGACTAGAGTTACAGCGATAGTAAAAGCAGTGGGTGGATGGGAAATAGCCTTATGCTTGGCTATCATTCATCATACACAAATAATTAAAAAAAAGTGTCTATCTAACTAGGCAGTCAGTCAGTCAAAGCATTTTATTTCGATTATTAAAAATCATAAAAAGACAATCATGAACATATATACATAAATACAAATATACAGATATATACACTAGGCAAAACTGTTTGTTCTTTACCAGGACGTATTTAAAAGTTCTATAAATGTGTACAAAGATCCACAATAGGGAATACATTCTTACCAGTCCAGGGTGGAAAAAACTCCAAGTGATGTGTGCACATGGTCCCAAAAGGCAACAAGAAAGCTGTCAAGCACTGTGCAGGTGGTGATGCCGTTCATTTGTGCCCCATCCCTCTGAAGTGAAGAAATTGAGAATATGGCCTTGCCTAACCCATGGTTCAGAGGTCCAACACACACTGAGACCTAGAGCTGAAAGATGCAAAGCAGACAGCTCCAGGAGACCGGAGTACCAGCAGTAATCACAGCAGTAGAAGTAACAGAAAAGACAGCCACAAACCCAGAAAGGCCAGAGTTATAGCCTATGTGATATTTATTCTGTCCTCTCAAGAGCTCACCAGACAAGGACTTGCATGAATTTAAGCACAACCTAAGAAAGGCACGGTTGATGAGAGATGTGCAGTGTTTAACCACAAGTATTGGATAATAGTAGTAACCCAGGACTGAATGCCGGAAGAGCATAACGCGTGAGAGCGCCTTCATGCATCTATCTTCAGCTGTCCTGTGTTGGTAGAATGAGTGATCCTCTTTGATTGATGTTCAGCTTCCCTCCATGGTGTCGGAGTAACCTCATGCAGCCTTGGTCTTTTTGCCAATGTGTATTCTGATGCCAGCACCTTGAGGCAGGGCTATGGATCGGACAATTCTTCTATAAACCTGAGGTGTTCCTAGAATCTGCACTCCTCAGGCTCTCAGGCGCACACCACCACAGAGTTTAGGAGGAGTATGTCGAAGACCAGATGGATTCTCATGAGCATGGGACGTCAAATACACGTTGCAACAGGACTGATCATCCCTTTTAATTTCATAGGGAGGCAGAAGCTATAGCTTGGGTTTTGCAATAACAATAGTATTTGTCAAACCCTGTCATCCACTGGAACATTGTTGTCAGGAGAGTGTAGATCTTCTGTGGCAATTCATGAATTTTTTATTATTATTGTTAGCCTGCCGTAAAAGTATGTTGCTTAGGAAAATACCTCTGTACCAAAGTGTGTAACCCAGCCTTGGATTATTTTCGTGCAATAGCAACAGAGACAATGCTTATCTATTTTGCAGCCATGCTTGCTTTGCCTGTAGGTGTAAAAGTGGTATGCTGTGACATGCCAAACAATAGGCTGACTTCTTCAGAGCAAAGGGAGGAGAATTGTGTTTTTCAGTCAATGATCACTTTTTCTGGGAGTTCATGTTAATGGGAGACATGTAGGTAGAAAGTGGTGGCTGGAAACCAAGTTATGGGTGCAGGCTTGATTACCACACGCCTGCATTCTTGATACAGGAGTCAGTCACAGTTCAACTTGTAATATGGCTATGTTTAGGTGGAAGTATGCTATGAAATCCATAGTTCTAAAATGCCATGGTTTTCGGGGTAATCATTAGGGGTGAGAAAATTATTTGTTAATGGTGACACAAGACTTTATTTTGGCATGTCCCGCAACTCCAAATATTAATCTTGATGGTATTATCTGGGCTCACCAATCAATCATAGTTTTGCACTAAATCTTGGGATTCCTAGAACAAATAATTCCCATCACCTAATGATGGAAGATCAATTATGAAATCAACAAGTGTAATCTTCGGATAAGAATCCCTTATGCTATGTGTGGTATCTAAGACTCAGGAATTACTTTTAATTTTCTATGATACGTATCCTGAGCTCACAGAGAGGGACCAGTAAATGACAAATATAACATTCTTTTGTGGAATAAAAGGGGTGCCCGGCTTATGGTTCACCATCTTCATTATGATGTTATTTGGATAAGGCATGGGCATTGCTTTTCTGTCATCTTTGCTGGATAGTAACAAGAAAGTCAAAACCAAAGAAGCATTGTATCCCGCATAGTTGTATTTGCTTCAAGACCTGAGCCATTATCAGTCCTGATGACCTGTCAAGGTTTGTTGCACTCCCAACAAGAAATGCATAAACCTTGGGTTTTGTATTTTTTGAGGGTGGGGAGTATAGTGTTGTGTAGTTCCTATAAACCTATATAGGATAGACTGTGGGATTGGTGTCCAGACTGACTCAAGACATCCCTACCGGGTATGTTTGCCTGTATTCCAGCTAGCTCACAGTGCCACTAGAAACCCCTCTTACCAAGCAGAGAATAGTTCTTGGCAACTATCAAACATGACAACTCTGTCCCATCAGGGATCGTGGAAACAGTGCGATCCTTTTCGCTCAGTCACTCGGGTTCACTGTGTCTCAGAGAGATACACAGAATAAACGGTGGGGACGTTTTCAATAAGCATTTATTGAACCATTCTAGTGTAAAATAGGTGTGCTGAAACAACCATGAGCCAGAAACATATATAAATGATTATAAGCACTAGCAAAGTAAAAGGATGTTACATTTCTACCATAGTGCTAAAACAATGAATACACGCAGGTATAAAAATACACGACAGTAATAATGCATACGCCTACGATGCAACCTTAACTAGATGTACCTAAGTGTACCTCGCATGTATGTAGTTGTAGAGCCAAGAATCGCTCTAGGATAAAGCCAACCCCATTACCTGAAGTGAGAGACTGTGGGACCCCGCGTTGGTCTCGAGATGGACACCCCACGAGGAACGTTAGACCACTGCGAGCTGGAGTATCTGCGTGCAGGAGCCTCAGCGTCTTGCGTCAGTATGTCATCATGGAAGTCCTTTTTCTCCACTACCTGCCTCAGCAAAGATATTGTTTTTATATACCCAAAGTGGCACCCTCAGGGGATCTACCTTGCTGTGTCATGTCGGACTTAGGATGTAGGAAGAAATTACCCTTTTACATAGTTATTATGCAGGAGATGGTAGTCCTGCTGAGTTTCGGAGAATCCACATGCATAATGAATGAGGCTAGTTTTCATGGAAAACCCCACGTCTTGTTAGTGGTACCGTAACTAGATAAAAGGTCAGTCCCAAGAACCGTTATGTAGTGTAATGGCAGGGGAAATATAGGTGAAAGGTTTGGTTGCTACCTGAGCCTATATTGGGGTACCTATATGAAACATAACACCCATTCCCTATCCGACTTGACGACATACTAACATTTTAATGTACTTCTAGGCAGTGTACGCACACAACTAAGTAGTTCATAAAATAGTGTGCAACAAATGTAAACATTTAAAAAAAAAGACTAAAATATTAATTTAAGCAGTAAAAGTCTTACTAAAATATGTTTTTATATATAGTTCGAACAACTATGAGTGTCTGAAAGCCATGCTATTCAGTAAAAATAATAGTGTTAGTTGTTTAAAATTCCGAATTTGGTTGTTTTAAAGAAAGCCTCATTTTTCCAGCACACAATGAGCCAAACGTTTATGTGTCCTGGCTGGGAGATGCAACATCTCTGTTGCTTGCTATCGAAGACGGCGGTCCCTGCAACACCTCACAGATCCGGTCAATCAAGCACAAATGATCTTCTGTATTGCACACAGCTGATGCTGGGGAAGCCTGTATGACATCTAAGGCAATAGGCAAAAGTAATTTTAGAGGAGTCAGTATCCATTCCAACAGGATCTCAAGTATCCTGTGGTGGCTCTAAGAATGCAGACATCAACATGGGAATATGCATTACATGAGCCGTTATCGGGTCCAGTGAAGCATCCATGTCCGGTGGCGCAACCAATGGAAGTGCTAGACAGAGATCCAACACGCATTCTTGTCCGCAGAACAGGCATCGGAGAGCAGGCAGGACACAGTCGATCCAGACTGGTCTAAATGACAGGAACCAAGACTAGCTCAGTTCGTTAAGGCGAGGTATGCCCAGATGGAGTACCATGCGATCACGGTATCGAAGCTCCAGGAGTGTTTTCTCCATCTCCTAGGTGACTGGGATGTCCATTGCGTAGGAGAACAATTACAATAAGTGGTTACTGCTATTAGGAACAGGATCAGCGGAAGTCCTCCAAAAGTGCTTCAGAATACAGAGTGAATGAAGTTTGGAATCACTCCGAAGACTGAAAGGTGCTGAACAGTCCAGAATCTATGGTCTTAAATAGGTGTACTATACCCGTCGTATCAGAAATGCTATAGATATGTTGTACCATTTCTCTGAAATGGAAAGGGCAGTTTGTTCGTACAAGTGCCTGTATCTTAGCTGAGGACCTTGTAACCTGAAGATCAAAAGTCTTTCAGGCGGAGGTTAAGGGCATGGTTTCTGTAAAAGCATGACTTTCCTTCGGCTCAGAGTATCAAACCGTATAAAGGAAACATTCAATGAAGACCATAAGGGTGTTTCCCTGACTGTGTTGGTTAGTGGAAATAATACTTGCATACAACAAGTAACCCTGGAGTCTACAGTGACAATAAATGCAATGCCCTGAAGCATCCCACAACAACCTTGATCATTCAACATCAAGTAACTCTCATTTGAGAGCAACTTGAACACAGGATTAGTCACGGCAACCGGGGACCCTTTCAAATGACAGGATAAGTTTGCAACTGAACTGTTACAGGCCCAGTAAAGCATGATATACTGGCATATGAGAGCTACATTTAAAGAGTTTTTGCAGTTGTACCTCTTAGAAACACTTCCATGTCCCCACTCCTACATCGAAATCTGTATGGCAATTCTCAATATTCCTTGATGAATTCCATACCCATCGCTTCATATCTGCCTGCCTGTTGTTGTTCTAGGCAATACTGAAACTGGAAAGTTGTGACCGGTAATGTTATATGGCCATGGATAATCCATTCTGTGGATGGTGACTTTGCCACAGTGAAAGGTAACTGGTCCATTTTTTCAATACACAGCATTGTATATTTTGATCCCCTTTGTGCCATAGTTATCTTTTTTTAGTTAGCTTATATGCAGAGAACAAGGACGTACTGTTAATAAATCACCAAGGCACATAACCAGCATGCAATGCTTGCAGCATCCAGCCCAATAACATAATAGAACATGGCTGAGACTCTCTGTGCTGTACTATGGACAAATCCCGTTCTAGTATATCTATAGCAGATGACATAATGTTGCCCATTGAATAAATCCTGGATTTTTATGTAATCATACCAGTATCAACTACAGCTAATGCTTTTTCTAGGTTAATTCTTTCACGAAGTCTCTCCGCAGTTTCTTGTTGAGAGATCCTCCAGATTTCATCATAAACAGTGTATAAGAAACGTTTCCGACGTGGCTTTCGGGGGCACAATAAAAAGTCCCTTAGATATCATGTCTTCTTAAAGTAGGGATAGGTGTTGTTTCACCTGGGATAGTGTCAATGTTTTAGCCAGTTCAGGCATAACTTCCCAACACTGTATGATGTCACCACCACAGGATGTTCTCTTTCTACATAGCGTTTATCTGGCCTATGGATACTAAACCCTTAGGTGATACTTCTGAATCTTGTTTGACATCTATTTGTGTCTGTAGGCCAAACTAACCATCCCTTCCACTTGAGGTCTGATTAATTATAATGTATGCTGTCATCTACTGTATCTCCACCATGTGTTGTAAAGTTTTGTCGCCCCTCCAAGTGTGATGGTGAGGGAATCTGAGGTGTGTTCAAGTCTTTGTTCTTAGCTGGTCCAAGACATGAGGTCTGTGGCACAGTATCGTTCGTTATCTGCTGTGGAATGAAGCACCTCAAAATAGTGCTTCTGTTCCTTGAACTTGCCATTCCTTTGAACCCCAGACTGATTTTATATCTATAGTGTCCTTCCATATGTCGAAACCCTTTTCAGACAGTTGGGAAATAAAGGATGCAGAGTAGATCTATTTGGTGTTTGTTAGTATATTTTTCTGTGCAGTTGTAGGTGCAACCGTAAAGTAGTTTGAGGTCTCGTCAGAAGTGTTAAACACTGAAAAATAAGAAAATGTCTACGCAAACATTCTCAAACTACTTTTTCGGTTTTGTTAGGCAATGTGCCCATTGGTGGTAAGTATGGGCGAATTTGGCGGATTCGCAGTCTGCGAATTCGCGTGAAATGGCAAAAAATCTGCAAGTTCGCGGATTTTCCAGCGAACTCGCGGATTTCTTTGCCATTTTGTGACACGTGTGTCTGTAACTTTGCCACCGCACCAAAAGGCGCCGAGGTACCTCAAGTGAGCTGTCCATCATAGTGAGGAAAGGGCGGGAAGACGTTGCATACCCTAGTGTGTGTGTGGCGGGGTCAAACAGGCGGGGCTTCTATGCGAGTTCACATGCCGCTTGTTTATAAAGGGTCAGAGACCGATTAGAGCAGCAGATGAGGAGAAAGCAGCCTCCTGGTCACAGGAAGTGCACGGGGATTGCGCTCAAGAAACTTGTGGATGCAAAGACCACCATCAAGGATTACATCTAATTGTAGGCGGTAGATATGGGGAGGAAGCACATCTGCCTAGCCTCGACCGTGCTCACTAGTTGTTTGGGCGCCGAGGTCCCTCAAGTGAGCTGTCCATCATAGTGAGGAAAGGGTGGGAAAACGTTGCATACCCTAGTGTGTGTGTGGTGGGGCCAAACGGGCGGGGCTTCTATGCGAGTTCACATGCCTCTTGTAAGGGTCAGAGACCGATCAGTGCAGCAGATGAGAAGGAAGCAGCCTCCTGGTCACAGGAAGTACACAGGGATTGCGCTCGAGAAACTCGTGCATGCAAAGACCTCCATCAAGGATTGCATTCAATTGTAGCCGGTAGATATGGGGAGGAAGCACACCTGCCTAGCCTCGACCGTGCTCACTAGTTGTTTGGGCTGATTATAATGCGTTACTGAATTTGAGCTTCAATTCGGGCACCTGCTTCATTTATATCTGTAAGTGCTTCCTGTTGAAGTTTAATTTTTGTGACAGGAGCATTGTGCCAGAATGTATCCTGCCTGCATATATTTATCCATGAAGCTGCCACCCTCTACTGCAAAAAAAGCAAAACAAATCCACCCGCGAGCGGATTTACGGCAATTTTGAGCGATTCGCGGATCGCGAAATTGCAAAAAATCCGCAAAATCCACGAGCTGAACGGATTTTGTGCCCACACTTAATTGGTGGTATGTAAAAACATTATGTGGGATACTGGATTTATGTAAAAAATGATGACCATGATATTGGTAATAATACAGTGTGTCATAATCAGATGTGTCCTCTAACATTTCAATGCTTGAAATTGCAGCAGATTGTTCTAAATCACTAAACATAATATTTACAGTTTCAAAATCCTAATCGTCAGAAAATGTACTGGGGTAATGATATCATTTAAAGAAATTTTGAATACATGAAGAATTTTCAAAAGTACTGTACGACCTAATACATCATATGAAACTCTGCCTCAAACTATACCACCAGGAATTGGAACAACTGTAATGTTCAGGAAGGACAGGTCCCTTTGTTTATGATGAGATGACGTATGAGGTTTCGGGACCAAGTTCACCTTTGATACTGCTGAGTGTTCTGGGAGATAGTTTCCATTCATAAGTAAGCAAAAGATTGTTACTAGGCCAATCCAGAATAGGAAAAACAGTATTCCAGTTATTATACAGAGCTCTAGCAATTGTGAACCTAAGTAAGTATTTCTCAGAAAACTGTAGAAGTCATGAAGTTGTTGTTTACAGGAAACTTGAGCTGTCGTTGTTTCAGGTTCACTGGGATCCAGAGAGAAGGTATCAAAATCGATGAAGTAGCAGGATGCAGTTCGATCTATTTTTGGTAGCTCAGCAGTTTTTGCTGAACTGGCAGACATCTTTTGTAGAGGCATATGGATGTAGATATCGGCGGTAGGCCGAATTGATATTTGTCTTTCATTTGTGTTTTGATTTTTTATTTCAGCAGTAACGAGTTCCATCTCATTGTGGAAAGTCCATTATTTTGTATGGATGACTCTTCAAATGTTATGAGCCTTTCTGTCTGAACTTCCTGTATGGTAGCAAGAGGAGAGCATCGGCTACCCAGGAGCCCACAAGGCCTACTATTCAGTATTGGCCTCATAGTGTTGTTTTATCAGATCAATGGAGACAAATCTCTTTTCTTTTTTGCCGGCAAGAGGCAGAGGAAGTACTGTTCTTGTTCCTTCGACAACCAGGACAGGTACAGGCTTTCTGCATAATGGCCCAAATTCTTTGTTGTCCACAATCTTTTCTCTGACCAGATCTGTGACTTTTGAGATCCAGGCAGGTCTTGCAGTGACTGATTTGACTTTCCCGGTGCGTTTTACTTGCACGTTGCTTTGTAGTGCCCAGAATTCACTGAGATCCTGTAAAACAGCCTAACGTTTATTGATGTCAAGTGGATTCTCGTCCACCCATGGAACTTATTAGCATATTGGTGGGAGCCCACTGGACCCCATATAAGTGATTGACCCTACTACCACCCAAACCTAATACTCTTGCTGTTAAAGATTGCTTTTAGTCTCGGTTTTTCCTCTCCAGGACCGAATTTCCCTCGGGTTGGTACAGAGAGGAGTACCGCAATACACCACCTAAACTTCCCATGGCTTCCTATGTAATCCCTAGAGCTAAACACGGGGCCCGGTCAGAATATAATGTGCAAACTGCATATGTCTCTTTGAAAACTCACAAATCTTTAATAACAGTTCGAGTGTCAGCCGAGTGCTGAGGCAAAACCCACAGGAATCTAGAGCATGAATCAACTGCCACCAAGATATAGTTGTAAGTCCCGTCTGATTGTAAGGGGCTGGAGTGGTCCAAATAGACACAAGCTAGTGGTCTGTCTGATATCAATAATGGTGTCTGCACTGGACGTGCTATGGTGGAACCCTTCAGCTGCTGACATGTGTTGTAATTTAGGTAAAAATTATTTGTCTGTTTAGTTAATCCTGGCCACCAATAGCGTTGTTTCAGTAGAGAAACTGTCACCGTAACTCTTGTGTGTGCAGAACCTAGACCCTCGCGTGCAGCAAGAATTAAACCTAATCTGCCATCCATGTTTGGTATTACTCTTTCCCCACTGCCGGAATTTGAGCATACAGAATGTAATTTGCATCTTACTTGTAGGAGTACTTGAGTTGAAAGCCTTTCATTAAGGCTGTGCTGTTTTTGCATGAAGCAATGACAGGTACCATTATCTGTCCATTTATTCTCAGTTTGGAATGAGTGATTCCAGCTACGTCAGCAGTCCATACTGCCCCCTTTGTGGCTTCATCAGCCAATGGATTCCCTTCAACATGAACGCCATCACGTTGATGACTCGGCGTGTGTATCTCATGAGCTCTTGGTAGTTTGTTTTTCATTTTAGCAACCTGTTCCCATAGCATTTTATGCTTAATTGTGCCACCTTTGAGTCTTTAAACCTATTCTGACCCTAGTAGTGTAGATATCATTGTATGACTGGAGACAGTAAAAAGAATCACACATAGTTTAGGGAATTCTCGATCTGTATTTATTAGTGCCAGTAACAGGGCTTTTAATTCTGCCAGCTGTGCCTTGCAGGCTCCTACAGACTGTGTCTTTGTATTGCTAGGATGGAACTTGCTGTCCTGCATACAACCCTTTACAATCCTATAAGCAGCACTGTATTGTTGTTTACTTCCTATGGCTGGCTGAGAAGATCCGCCAGTGTAAATGATATATTCATAGTGATCTAGAGGTATTATTTCATTCGGGAGAGGATATTCTGTTGATATTGCAGTAATGCTTGCGGTTTAAGTGTAGAATCAAATTTGTAATCTACATCTGTTGCAGTGAGAGAATTAGCCCATGTATCCAACTTGAATGTAAAGCTTTAGCATTCAGAATGCTTGCTTTTGTAAAAGCCCCTAAGTCCAGCACTGGAGTTACAACAATTATTTGTTTCCCCTGAGCCAGTGTTCTTTCCCTCACTACAGCTGTCTGTACAGCTGCCAGAATATTTTCTGTAGAAGCAAAACACATTTCTGATTTTGTGTACAAGTACAAGTGTGATTTGTATGCTATGGGTACTGTTTCACCTTCATTAAGGTTAGGTAAGTGTACCCAGATTGACCCGCTATAACAAAGACAAACAAATACGTGGTGTTTACACATGTGTGTAGGTGTTTTAAAGCTATCATGTCAGCTTGTAAGGAACGAAATATATCTGTGTGTTCCTGTGTCCAATGATTAATTGAAAAATCGGGTCTTATTAGGTTGTAGAAAGATTTTACTATTTCTGCGAAATCTAAAATGTAAGTTCTACCAAAATGTAGGAATCCCAATATGGATATAAGTTTTTCAGCAATTTAGGAGGGTCGAGCAGCGCACACTTCTCTAAAAAGTTAACCACCAGGCTTTTCCCTGCACTTGTAAGCTCATATCCCAAAAATAGGACATTATTTTGGGCTATTTTTGATTTTTTTTAAATTAAATTTGTAGCCCTCAGAGGCGAACCACAAAATTATGTTGCTCACCCTGGTCAAGTGGGAATATTCATTGAAGAGGTGCAATTTTCAATTACACCCTGGTTTTCAAGTTGATCTAAGACCTCCATGACCTGTTTTTTAGCTTCTTGTTTTATTGGGTATTGTCTCTGTGGAGTTGGAGTCGTTTTTACTGGGATTTCATGGTGAGGTGACTCGGCATACCACCCAACATGGTTGCGATATAATGCTGGAGCAAGTGCTATCACCCACTCCTGAGCGTATGTATGTTTTAAATATAATAGAACGAGTTTGTAAAAAGCAGGTTAAATTACTGTTTCTCCTTTTGGGCAATCCATAACAATTTTAGGCAGCCAATCGTTTTCAGCCAAAAGGATGTCATGTCCATTGGTCAGGCTCTCCAAAAAGGGATCTTTCATTTTTCTTGATCTGTCCCCCTTCATTTGGAGTGTTATTTCATGTAACTTATGCAGGACTTAAAATTGAGGTTTTGATTTTGGTTTCTCTTATTTTTTGGAAGTATAGTCTGAAGCGCTCTGTGTGTCTCTGGACTTTGCACGCTTTTCTTGTCTGTGTTATAAACGTCCTTCCCTCTCTGAGTTTTTTGATTAAACCAGAAAGGAACAAGAGGAACTTGTATCAGTATCCTGATACCAGTCAGGGTTTATAATATTATCACGATTCCTAAGGTTCTGCTCCATACTCATTCTGTATTTGTCTTAATACATCTGGTATTACTGCTAACAAAGGGATACCTTGGTATATATGGCAGCGAAAACTGTACCCCAAGAGTACAATCCTCAATCTGGGGAGCTATTCCCATTGGCAAGCAGATTGTTAGCATTCAGTGTTTTTCTTGGGGGCTTGAGTTTGGAAATACTGCCTCTTACTGTGTTATTTTTTGAGCTATCCAGAATGGCATTTGCTCACGTCTACTGGGCATTTTATCCATAACTGTGTGTAGCGTTTGTGGTGCTATTTTAGTTGTAGATCCTTGACTTTGTCCTGCTGGTGTAGCCCTCGCTGGCTGAAGTGTGAGTTTTCTCCTCACAATCTGTACCAGGTTTCTGTAAAGTTTTATTATTTCTTTATGAAGTGGACGTAGGTCTGCTATTGACATTATGTCAATGTCTGGATTCGGTGTGTAAGTAGCTAGGACTGGCCAAGTTGCTCCATCTCTTTCGAGTGGACTGAGTCTCACTTTTTCTGTTCTGTGTTGGAGGGCACCTTTAAACCAGTTTCTGTGCTCCTGGTAGGTGAGCAGAATTTCAATGTCCTCATATGGACAGTATTCATCTGGTGCTTCATCTTCAATACATGAATTCAATGTATGTGTGTGTGTGTGTGTGTCTGCTTGTGGGTATTTAGCCCCTGAATAGAAAACCTCTTTTCTGTATTATTTGTGTGCCTCAATCACAAATGCGACTGTCACCCCTTAGCTGAGACTCCATATTCTGCTAGTTTTAAAGTAAGGGCAGTTCTGACATTTTCTGAAATACTTATTTCATCTTCTTCTTCCTCCCTTGCTACAGCCACACGTTGTGCTAGCGCAGCGGTGTCTTAGTCGGCTATTATTTTGAAGAAGGAAAAAGTTTCAAGGAACCTGAGATAAGATTTTATGCACAATAGGAACTATTTGTCCTTCAAGCTTGATAAACCTACTGCCAATACATAGGATATGCCTACTCAGCTGTGGCGGATAGTTTCCTTTCCAATCCAGACGTCTCTGGGGAAATGTGAGTAGGGGTCTCTGAGAACGGATCACTGAAAAAATATCGAGGGACAAAATATCGACTTGCAAAATATCGTGGACAAAATATCGACAGACAAAATATCGAGTTTGTATCTACAAACAGGTAAGTACAAAAATATCGAGTACAAAATATCGTTTACAATAATATAGTTTTAAAAAATATCGACTTTATTAAAAACAGTGTTAAATAAAATTAATATTAAAATTTAATTACTAAAATATACTTAAAAATACTTAAATTAACTTATAATAATTAAATAATAAATGAAATTAATAAAAATTAATTTTTACTATCATATTTGTTAAAACATATATATATAGTAACATACTATAATTAAATAAGATACTATTATATTACCGTACGATAGCAGAAGTGTAAAAAATACTATTCCCACTCCAAAGAGTGCAAGCGTAGGGAAAGCATTGGATAGCGTAGGGGTTTAAATTACTATTCCCACTCCAGTGGGTGCAACAGTAGGGAAAGCGTTGGATAGCGTAGGGGTTAAAATTACTATTCCCACTCCAAAGAGTGCAACAGTAGGGAAAGCGTTGGATAGCGTAGGGGTAAAAATTACTATTCCCACTCCAGTGGGTGCAACAGTAGGGAAAGCGTTGGATAGCGTAGGGGTTAAAATTACTATTCCCACTCCAGTGGGTGCAAAAGTAGGGAAAGTGTTGGATAGCGTAGGGGTTAAAATTACTATTCCCACTCCAGTGGGTGCAACAGTAGGGAAAGTGTTGGATAGCGTAGGGGTTTAAATTACTATTCCCACTCCTGTTGGTGCAACAGTAGGGAAAAAGTTGGATAGCGTAGGGGTTAAAATTACTATTCCCACTCCAGAGAATACAACATTAATACTTCATAAATAATTATAAAATGTATTATTGAATATCTATTAATAATTAATTAAACATTATTATTATTTGTATACAATTTATTAATTAATATATTATATTTACTAATAAACAATAATTATTTCTATTGATCACCTATTAATACTAATTAATAAAATTATTTACTATTAATTATTTAATAATGAAAAAGTTTTTAACAATTATTTGACATTAAATAAATATAAATAAATGTAATTAATTAATTATTTATAATTTAATCACTTCCCACCCAATTCCCCTATAAACTCACAACCCGCTACAAAAATAATTTAGTAAAATTTACATAATTACCAATTAATCAATTAATTAAAATTAAATACCAATTAAAATGTAATTAATTAACTATTATAAATTAATTAATTATTATTTTAAATGTACTATCAATGAATAAATTTACATATTTAATTAATTATAATTAAAATACTTCCCACCCTATTCCCCTATAAACCCACAACCCGCTACAGAATTAAATTACGCAACGATTATAAAAACTAAAATCATTAATAAAAATTAATTATAAAATAAATACACACTTTTCACACATTTTATACCATAAAAATACACTATAAAAAATTAGATATTATTAAAAATTCGATATTTTTTACTATCTATATTTTTAACAGTCGATATTATATCACTTACCTTAAAAATGATATTTTGGTCATCTATATTCTGTCCTGTCGATATTTTGTCCAGTCTATATTTAAAAGTCGATATTATGTCCAGTCGATATTTTGGAGTCGATATTATGTCTGTGCACCCTCTGAGAACAGCACAAATGAACTACTTAGATTTGACCGTTGAATAACTACCAAACCAAAGTTGGCGATGCCATGTCATGTAGTTCCTATAAACCTATGTAAGATATAGACAACATAGACTGATTCCAGACACCCCCACCGGGTATGTTTACCTGTATACCAGCTAGCTCACAGTGCCACTAGAAACCCCTCTTACCAAGGAGGGAATAGTTCTTGGCAAATATCAAACATGACAACTCTGTTCTGTCAGGGATCACGGAAAAAGTGCAAAACATTTCACTCAGTCACTCCTACTCACTTTGTCTCAGAGAGATACACAGAATAACTGGTGGGGACATTTTCAATAAGCATTTAAAGAGCCAGCGTCATTGTAGTGTCAAATAGGTGTGCTGAAACAACCATAATACAGAAACAGATATAAATGATTATAAGCACCAACATCGTAAAAGGATGTTAGAATTCTACCATAGTGTTAAAACAATGAATACAGGCAGGTATAAAAATACATGACAGTAATAATGCGTACTCCTACAATGCAACCTTAAATAGAGCCAAGAATCCCTCTAGGATGAAGTCAATCCCATTCCCTAAAGTGAGAGCCTGTGGGAAACTTTCTTGGTGTCGAGCTGGACACCCCGCGAGTGTCTGCGTGCAGAAACCTCAGCGTCTTGTGTCAATGTGTCAGCATGGAAGTTCTTTTTCTCCTCTCCCTACGTCAGCAAAGCAAAGATATGTTTTTTATGTATCCAAAGTGGTACCCTCAGGGGATCTAACTTGCTGCGTCATGTCAGACTTGGGATGATGGAAGGAATGACCCTTACACATAGTTATTATGCAGGAGATAGTAGTCCTGCTGAGTTTCTAAGAATCCTCATGCATAATGAATGAGGCAAGTTTTCAGGGAAAACCCCACATCCTATAAGTAGTATCGGACATAGGTAAAGTGTCAGTCCCAAGAAACGATATGTAGTGTAATGGCCAGGGAAATACAGGTGAAAGGTTTGGTTGTTACCTGAGCCTATATTGGGGTACGTATATGAAACAAAACAATAGGGACTTCTTTTAAAGAGGAAGTACACACATTGACGTTTTTTATCTCATCTTTCATTTAGAGGTAAGGATCTACCTTATGCTACACAAACCTCTACAGGACACTAGCCTTTGTATGTCAACCCTGTGTATATTACCTGCATTTAGGCATATGGAAGATTTAAGCGGTGGGAATTGAATTTGCGTCTGGACATCTTTTGGGTCTTTCTGATTATCTTGACATCTGCTTGTTGGGTTATCTTTCAATCAGTTTCTCTTTTGATTCCACTCCTAGGCAAATGAATTCCCAACACAGCTTGACAAAGCTCCTTTGAAACATATTTGAAACCTTTATGAAGAAATTAAATTCATACTGGAAGGGAAAGGGATCATTATTATCACTGAACAAATTGCCCAGGTTGAATCAATATCACGTAGATTCATCATCAAACGTGCCTTATAACTGAGGTTTACTTGTGAAAGTAGGTTGGCATTGGTATTTGATAGGATGCCCTATGTGTTTGGATGTTTCAGGCAGAATTACTGGAAGTGCAGGAAAAATTCTTCAAGTATAAATCAGACCATACCATTCATAATTCATAATGGATGCTAAGTAGCCATGACAAGCTAAAGGCACTCAATAATTAACCATTCTATTTTGAAGGCTGGTCACTCTTTGGTTAGTTCAGGCACATTGGTCCTGATTGTCAAGGCTGCACTAACTCTCAATCCAGATGTGGCAGGAGCAATCCTAGTATCCCCACTTCTCTGAAACCACTGGTGGCCACGCAAAGGTTTTTATGTTGATCAGCAATAGATTAGAGGAAAGTAGAATGGGAGAATAGAGAAACAGAGAGACCAGATATCTTTCTCTCGCTTGTCTTTACTGTTGGACTCAGCCAGTGGAGGTGTGGATGTCTACAACAAGTAAATAGTTTTTTAAATTTTGGTAAATGAGGCTACAATTCAGTAGTTCCACTATGTTCTCTGATGTACCTAGTGATGATCTCCGCATAATCATCTCTCTGTGGTTGCTGACATGTCTACGATTTCTTAGAGTGAAAGTGGTAAATATTATTTGTAATCTATGGGTAGAACAACCTAAAATAGGATATGCATTTTAATACTGTTAACTACCTTCAGTAAATTAGACATGACATTTGTGATTTGAATGGTTCTGAACAGATATAGTTTATCATCTCAACATAGTGAAAAGTCGTTAATATTAGTCTTTCATTTGATGCAATGTGTATGCACTTACTGCTGCTGGTAGTACGTTAATACCATGGGATACAATTTCAATAAACAAAGTCTGTATACAGTAGAGTTCATAGACCTAGAAGGCTGATGCCAGTTATGGAGTTCATAGTTTCAAACAAGATGACTCCAGTAAGAGTTTGTAATCCTAAACAAGCTGATTCCAATAGTATGTACAAATGACAGACTAAATCCTTAGTGTCTAATGTTCATCTAGAATACATCTCTGACTATGAAGTCCTTAATCAGCCAGGAATGAACAATGTACTATAAGGATCGCCTAGAAAGGAACATTCTGAAACATCAGGAACTTATACTTAATGGCTCAAAGAAGGCAACCACAATTTCAAATCTCAAAAGAGCCCTGTGGCACACTGGGAAATGTTTATTGTCTTAATTCCTAATTTCATGTTTCACATAGTGTAGGTGTCACAGCTCCGAAGCATCACTCCAAGCGGAGTCCAAGCTCTGCATGCACCGCTTACACCCTCTGCAGTGGAAGACTCATCCCTTTATGTTTGGGGGAATGCATCTTTGTGCTCACCTGCACACACAGGTTACCACATCAAAAGGATTATGACACTGATTTAGAGGCAGGGGGCGTTAAAAACTCAACCATAAAATGGCGTACTGGCATCTGTTCCTACAGTGGCTTAGTCACCATAGCAGAATTTCCAACCACCAGAGAATTCTTCATCTCTGTAAATGGAAGTGTCAAGTTGCGGTTTTAATTTTACTAAAAGAGGTTGGCAAATAAGCTGATCTAGGTAGCATGCCCAGTATGTCACGATTGGCAGAATTATCACAGTGAAAGACTGCCTGGTTAATTATGACAGCCTTACACAAACCCTTACATGCTTATAAACATGGGAGTACCTTTCCAGTGCCCAAATGTGATAGTGCAAACTCTACCATCGTACTTGGCTAATGATTTTCATTCCTTTGTAAGGCGCCACATGGTGGGTGTTCCTGCAGCTAAAACAGCCTCCCTGAGTAGAAAACTGCTAATGCCATGGAAGAGAACTCAAAATATAGCCAATGATCCAATGTTTTGTAGTCCCTAGCCCTGCCTATGGTGAGCTGGCTAATTGAAAAGCCAGGGCTTCAGCTTCTTGCAGAATTCAAGAAGAGAGGAGGCGGCTCTGATATGGAGCAGGAGGCCGATCTACACTTTAGGAACAATATAAGAGAACTCCTATCCTCCTAATCTGTGTATGCATGTGGAGAGGAGGTGTCTGGGTTGTGGAGAAGTGTGGCTCAATGGTTAGAGTGGCAGACCCTGATGCAGAGGTCTGGCCCGGGACCAGGGTTCAATTCCCCCCTTGGCAGGTCTTGGGCTCAACTTCCTCGGACCTGATCATTCTTGCCTCGGTGCCTATTCTAATCATGGGTCCCACTCTGCAACTCTGGGCAATAGCTTGCTTAATCTCCACAACGGCCCCAACAGCGCTGGGATGCCTGGCTTCACCTTGGGGGTGCCCAGGAGTGGACATTTCACAGGGAAAAGCCAGGAAGGGTTCGACAGCGGTATGCGTACAGCGCCAGGAAACCTCAATTGGGGTATAAGTGTGCTTTACAAGTACAAAATTATTTCATTTCATTGATGGAAGGAGATGTGACTTTTCAGGTAGGTGATGCCTATGTACTGTAGTGCCTTAAATATGTGTGCAAATGGTGCGGAACAACTGCTTTTGTGCATCGAGATCATGTGGAGCTCCCTGATGTAATGCGAGTTTTGTGTGGGAAGTTAAGGATAAGTCTGGCTACCACATGTTGGATGGTGTGCTGTCATCTAGTGAGTTGCTTGGTGATCCTAGTGTAGAGAGTGTTGCTGTAGTACAACTTTCTGGTGACTAGGGTGTGAGTGACAGTTTTCTCATGTTGCTTGGGAGCCATTTAATGTTGACTTATGCGGTCATGTCCAGTTTGCTGTTTATGTTCATTCAGATGTTCCTGCCATGGGTGCTGGTTGTGGGCTCAAGTACAACCAGCTGCCAGTTGGAGTCCCATGGTGAGCTGTTCTTGTTAAAGGTTACTACTTCTGTCATTTTGGAGATGAGCTTAAGATGGTTGGCTTTCATCCTGTTAACATTTTTGCTCATCAGGCAGTGAACTTGTTTATTGTCTTGGGGGTCTTGTCTGAGACAGAGAGTTTATGAGTATGAGTTGCATGACGTCGGCGTACAAGCAGATTTTGTTGTCATGTGTGTGGATGACATTGGGTTGCAAGATCATGTGTGCATTGAAAAGAGTGTGGCTGAGTGATGAATTTTGAGTCACTCTGCAGATGAATTTATGGGTTTCTGAGGAGTAAGGTGCCAGGCTGATAGCTCATGTTCTATCTATTAAGAAAGAGCAGATCTATAGTGAAGCACGTCCTTTGATGACAATCTGGTGCAGGTGCCTGATAAGGATGGCGTGTGAGACCATGTCAAATTCTGCAGAGTTCCAGGAGAATGAGGGCTGTTATGTCTCCCCTCTCAAGGATGAGTGCTTTTTCTGCACTGCAGTGCAGCCTTAATCCAGACTGCATGCCGTCGAGGACCTGGTGCTTGCTGAGGTGGTTGATGAAGCATCAGTTGATTTGTTACTTTAAGACCCTTGCAGTATATGGTATGTGGGAGATGGGTGTAGGAAAGTGGGTTTATGTTGCAGTAACCCCCCCCCCCACCTTATGTCAGACTACTGATGCACTTTTTCTTGGTGTCCCCTGGGTCCCCTCCAATCAGGTTCCCAGGGCCTGTGTTCTTTCCCCAAAACTAATCCAATTGGCATCTCTGGCCACCGGTCAGCCCCTGGTAAATGGTACCACAGGTACCCAGAGCACTGTGACCAGGGAAGACCTCTAAGGGCTGTAGCACTTATTATGCCATCCTTAGAGGCCCTGTACCTTTACACACACACGCACACACACTGCCTTTGCAGGCTGCGTGTTTTGGTGCAGGACTAAGTAAAGAGTTTGCATGGCACACATCCCTGGGTGCCATGCCTACAACCCACTGCCCTGGCATAGATCAGTCCCCCCTCTAGCTGGGAACCCTATGCCATTGGTGAGGGTACAGGTTCATGAGCCCTGTACCCCTACAGTCTCTAAGTCCATTCTTAGACATTTTAAGTGCAGTGCTGCCATTAAGAGTAAATGGTGCTGGGAGCTTGTCATTACGAACTCCACAGCATCATAATGGCTACACTGAAAACTGTGAAGTTTGGTATCAAACTTCTAAGCATATTAAACCCACACTGATGCCAGTGTGGGATTTAATGAAAAATGCACACAGAGGGCATCTCTTAGATGCCCCAGAAAACTAATTCACCACTAGTGTCCAGGCTGGGGGGCTGCTTTCAGCCTGCTGCTCTCTGGGGCCTGAAACAATGCACATCCTAGGACGAGGTACCAAGTCTCCTCCCTCAGGATGGGCAGGGTACACAAAGGGGAAGATTCAAAGGCATGCCGCCTTTGTGAGCCTCTCAGACCATTAGTTGCTTTCAGCAACTGGTCCCCACTGGTTCTACCCTCACTTTGGGCGGGAGAGCCGGCAGGAAAAACAAGTGAGGGAAAAAGGTGTGCCCACCTCTGCCAACTCCACCCCTCTGGTGGGGGAGGCAAGGTGAAGCACAACTCTGAGTCCCCGCCATCTTGAGGATGGGGGGACCCAACCAACCAGGGACAGGCTCCTGCCCCCCTCCCACTGAAGGGTGGCACAATAGGGGGTGTACCCATTCCCGGGAAGGGACCCATTGGCCCCTGCCTTTACCTTCCTGTAATTCTCTTAAATCTAGTATTTAGGAGGCACCCTGTACCATGCTTCATCAGATTCAGAAACAACAAGAAGAAAAGAAGAAGAAGGATCGAACAGCTGTGCAGCCAGCTAACAAGAGGAAGACGGCCACTGACTTGACCCCAGCCCTTCAGGCCTGTCTCCCCTCGAACCTGCTCCTGCGAATTCCTGGTGTGACCTGCAGCTAGCAACCTCGAAAACCCTGGAGGACCTGCCTGTCTTCACTCCCAAAGACTGCTTCTCCCGTGAACACTTTATTTGTTCAACTGCAACCACTGTCATCAGCCGGAAACCGCAAATCCAGCTCACTCTGCACCCGCAGAACCCGGCCCGAGCTTGAGTGGAAAAACACCACGAGGAGGTCAACCCGGCAATCCTAGCCCGAGACCCAGTGACCCCTGACCTGCCTCAAGCCTCCAGCTGATGCCTGCGGTCTAAATCCAGAAGGCTCCCTAACTGCGACCAGGAGCTGGTAAAAAGATCCGTCCCCAAAAGGCACCCCTGCACCAGACGCCCCACTGCCTTGTGTTTCCAAACTGATGGGGCCTAACCAACCCTTAACTTCCCAACTTACCTCTCGAAGTGGTGGTCACATTCAGAAGTCCTTCGACTCCCTGCCTGCAGTGCTTTTGCAAACTAGAGGTTCTCCATACAAAATAACAGGGCGCCCGACGTAAAAAGAGCACTCTGCACCCGGCCGCCTCAGTGCCGTTGAGGATGCAACTTTTGTGCTACTTTGTTTCTCCATTTGCCCTGAGCTAAGCCCTAGGAGCTTTGCTCTCACAACCCAGTGGCCTGCTTGCCAGCAGCCACTAACCGGAGGCCCCCTATCCCCCATTGGATAACATTGGGCCTCAACACTCTGCACCCAGCCGCCCTACTGCCACTGAGGGTGTAACAAGAGTGCATCACTGACCCTGGGGGACACCTGAGTCTAACCCCAGAACCTTAACTTCCAAAGTCAAAAACCTACCTGTGAACCGGTAACCTGTCTTTCCTCCATAGGATAAAATTGACAATTTTCTTCCAAAAAGTTTGTGAGTGTGGAGTTTTGAAATCTAAAAATATTCTTTAATAATTGCATCAATAACCAAAACGTATTTACTTACCTGTTTGCAGGAAATGTCCCTGTGCTGAATCTAGGTATCCAGCACTGAGTTAGAAAAGTAACGTACAAAGTAACTTACCTGTAATTTACTGAAAAATCCTATTAATTTCAATGTACTATATTTGCTAATTATTGCAATCTATTGCATCCCCTGTAAATCAAACAAAGGACAATTCCTATTGCATTTTCAAACTGTTCTAGAATCAATAACTTATTACAGTAAAGTATTTAAGGCTTACCTGTGCCAGGTTTGCTTGGTTCTAAAAATAAAACAACAATATAGTTTTATAGAAAAACAATTGGTCTAGAGTTCAGTCCTTGAGTGTGTGAATTCATTTGCTGACTGAGTGTTTACATCAAATGCTTAACATTGTCCTCTGATACTGCCTTACTGCTCGACCACTCTACCACAAATAGAGAGTAAGGTTCTGTCTAACTTTAACTTCTGCCTACCTCCGGGGTCACCTGGACTCTATGCACACTATACCTCATTTTGGTGTAGTATATATAGAGCCAGTTTCCTAAAATGGGTCTGTAGTTGTAAACCCTGACTGGGTCAGGGGATGGTTTCTTGAGAAGGTGACATTTTCCAGGTATCAGGGAATGTGGCTGAGTCGATGGAGGTGGTGAGGATGGGTGTTCAAACTACGCTGATCACCATGAGTCCATTGGTGAAGTCATGGTGGGGGGAAGGGTTAGATGGGTCGCCAAGTGGATGATCTTTGTGGTAGCAGTGATTTTGACACTGGTGTTGGTGGGCCACGAGGTCAAGATTCTTTCTCCAGCCATGATGGAAAGTTGAGTTGAATTGGTGATGGACTCAGTTGAGGATTAAATTTGCTGTATATGGAGGTGATTTTACTACAGAGTATTCCAAGATCTTATTGCAAAGGACTTCTGAGGGGTGATGTTGGCAGCATGGCAGCATGGTGAAATATTTGATGATGGTGAACATTTCCTTGTTGCTGTTAGTGCCTGCGTCAATGCAATCTGCAAGAGCTGTGCACTTGATGTTCCTTCTCTGCTGGTAGAGATTTAGGGCTGATTTAAAGATATCTTTACCTGTGGTGTCTTGATTTGTTCTCCATTTGAGTCAGCCTGAGCTCCTCTGTTAATCACCTTGTCTTTAGTCAACCTCTTGTCGTTTGGTTGTGCTTAAGTGTAGCAAGGATTTTGGTGCATGCAGTGATCCAGATATTGAGGTTCTTGATGGCTTAAGGCAAGTTCCTGGAGTGCTTGAGATGATGGGTGGAGAGAGTGGAAGCCCACGCCTTTTCTGTGATGCTTTTCCAGCTGTGGCTCATGGTTTCCGTAGTGATAGGTCTGTGGTGGTGCGGGAGGGGTAGACTTAAGCTGACAAGGGCGTGTTAAGTCTGTGATGTTGCTGAGTGAGGAGAAAATTGGGTCGAATAGGTGTCTGGCAGTGTACGTGGGTTTGGTAACGTGCTGGGTGAGATCAAGAAATCAATCAGTAATTGGATAGCGCAGCAAATCTCCCCAAGTGGCATCCAGGTGCTGAGGCCAAGGATACTGAGGTTTTCAAGAAGAGCCACAGAGCCTAGGTCAGTGCGTCTTCTAGGTGAAAGTCAAGGTCCCTGAGGAGGATGAAGGTGCTGGCGTTGATGATGAAGGGTGCAACTAAGTCTTTAATGCATGTGGTGAAATTGGTGCAGGGTCCTGGTGGTCTGTACAAGAGGGTTCCCCCAGGGAGATGTTGGCTGTGATGCGTATCTTGAACATGAGGTGTTCCATGTAACTGGTGGAGATGTATGTGTAAGTGGTGCAGCTGATGGTATCTGATAAATATGATGGCGACTCCACCTCTGGGCCTGTGCTGATGGTCTTGCCTGGTTATCTTGTAGCCTGCTGGGATGGCTATAGCATTATCTAGTGCAGAGGTTGGGTTTAGCCATGTGTCCGTGAGGAAGAGCAGGTAAGGAGTATGGTTCTGCAATAGGTCCCATATCTCCATGGTGTGTTTGGTGAGTGACCTGGTGTTAAGGAGCATGCAAGCAAGTGTGGCGTGTTGTGTGGATGGTATTTGATTAAGCATGGGCGGAAAATCTGTTCCGCTCACGGATTTTCGGTAAATTCGCAATCCGCGAACTCTCGCGAATTTACCGAAAATCTGCAAATTCGCACGCAGCAGATTTCTTTTCTTGGTGATACAATATTGCGGCGTGCGGCGTTCACTTACCATCATTCAGCGTTTGCCGAGTTGTTTTTCTCAATATTTTGCAAGTGCTGCGCCATTTTGGATCTTGCTGCGGGATCCCGCGGGAGTTTGGCGACGCATCGCGAGAGTTCGCAATTGCGAACATGTAGGTGCGGCGGGCAGCAACAATCTCGCATTCGCGAAATTACAAAATTTGCAATTCTGCACAAGAAATCCACTAGCAAGCAGCAGAGACCTTCTGCAAATGATGATTTTTATCAGAATAACTCCTCAGGTTGACATTTGCCTGCACTTTTTTGGATTTGAGGCCTTTTGACTTTCTTTGGATCACTTTTGGATTAGAAGTCAACTTTCACAAGTCAGTTTGTTTGGGACATTACAGAAAAACAGTTTTGCAAAACTGAAAGCACTCAGCAGGTGCAAAAGTTCACTCATCATTAGTAACCATTCCCTGTAGTACTTCCTGAGGGGCCCCTCCAGAGTTCAGTGGCCTATGTTTGTTTGGGGCATTACAGTTGCTGTTCTGCAGAAAAATGAATTTTGCAAAACTGAAAGCACTCAGCAGGTGCAAAAGTTCAAACTCATCATTAGTAATAGTAACCATTCCCTGTAGTGCTTCCTGACTGGGGCCCCTCCAGAGTTCAGTTGCTAGTTGCAACAATTCTATGACCCTGCTTTGACCCTCACAGCAGGCTCATAGAATAGCTACAAGTAGGCCACAAAGGTCCTGGAAAAAAAATTGCACTGCAACAGAAAGCAAATTACAGATAAGGAAGCAGGTGCCAGACTGGAATTTTAAAACAGTGACACATTAATAAATCAACCCCAAATTAATTCATGTCAGTTGAAGCAGGGCAGGTGTGCTTGCTTCCCCCCCCCATAATCTACAGTGATGATGAACCAGAGGGTGGCATTGATGTACCAGAGGGTGGCATGGGTGAAACAGAGGGTGGCAGTGGTGAAACAGAGGGTGCTGGGAACCTGTGATGATGAACCAGACGTAGAAACAACATAGTCGCGACCGTTGCGAGCCGACAAGTAAGTTCGCAATTGCGAACTGGTACAAAACCCTCGCGAACTGTTAGAAACCCTTCCGAACACAAAAAAAAAAATCCGCAAATTCGCGAGAATTTGCGGATTTTGCGGATTGCGAGTTCGCAAATACGCAAATTCGCGAATGCCAGATTTGCAAAATTCGCCCATGCTTATATTTGATCTCGATAAGCATGTTGCAGGTTTGTGTGAGAGTGAGGTGCTGTTGGCACAGGATTGTGGGTGTAAGCTGTGGTAGAGTGAATGAGAATTTGCTGGAGGTGCATGTGTACCTTCATTCCTTATTTTGTGGTGAGGAGTGCTGCGAATGGCAGCCAGGATTGCGAGCATGAGGAGAACAGCAGTGTAGCGGCGAGTAGATGAAGAACCAGGATTCCTGGAGCTGGGCCTGGTGCAGACCCAGACAGGCACAGACGAGCTGGCCTTTCAGCCGTCTTTGGTTGCAGCCGCCATTAGGTAGGCCCTGTGAGAGGAGAGGAGAGTAGGGTGCCGTGGGTGGGAAGCCAATAATGTCACTTCCTATGTAGATTGACGATGGGAACTGTAGTGCTGTTACTTCCTGTGCAGAAGGATGTTGGGAAATTAAGTCCTCTTGCTTGGCTTCTTTTAAAGACAGTTTTGACAGGAAACCAGAGATGTCGCTATAGCAGAGATTATAGGTCTGCTAGATAGGCAGGGAGAATTTGCACTAGCAAATCTTGGATACTATGACTTAGAAATTTGTTTCAGGACATCTTCTGACTGCCCAGAAGTAGAAAAAATAGTTATATACAATCTTTGGCAGTTGCTAATAATGGTGCTCTTTTTTCAGTAGTGGTTATTTCCAAGCTTTTGACATTTGAACTGGTCTAAACATCAGGTGTTACCATAACCTGTGGCAATTTATCACACATGATAAATTATTGCAAAGACATGTTTTCTTATCTATACCACTATTATAAAGAGAGAACTGTGTCCTTTGACCCAGGTAAACTCGAAAAGTACACCACCAATCACAACACCCAATACAGCGTTGGAAAGGGGAGGTCCAGGAGATGGACAAAGGCTATACATTTGGGCAATATATACATTACAAAGTGAAAACAATATTCGGGGTAAAGTAGTTCCTTGAGGGCGTTCTTCTGCAGTTAGGGAGTAGCATGGGCGTGTCAAACTAAGCCTGTGGGCGGCAACATTGGCAGAGGGGCATGGCCCATACAACGTCACTCGCTTCCAGGGGCTGCGAGCTTCAGGCACACAGAGCACAGCCGGCACACACAAAACACAGCGAGTTTAGTAACACAGAAACTCGCTGCAACATTGAAGCATCTATAGAAGTAAGCGATAGTGACGGTGGGCACATAAAGAGAGTGGGCGTGGGCTGGTGTAACTTACTGAGTGAGGTGACATAAACAGCGTGGGCGGGGTTTCAGGGACGTCGTCATGTGTAAGTAAACGGAAAAAATATTCACATATGCCATGAATGTAGAAGTTGATGTGTATTCACTTCAGGCAGACACACTCGGCGCATCAGTTCTGTAACAACGCCTTATAAGGGTTGTGGCTTCCATCAATGGCGCGGCTTCCATCAACAAGACGCGTTACGTAGGAATGCTACATTCATGGCCCGCCTATTGCGATTACATATGTCACAGCCTTCACGACGCCACGCAAAGAGTTCCCTAAGGAAAACAGACACAGACTCGACGCTCCTGCTGCTCAGCCTCCTTCTGCCCCGGATAACGTCGGGAAGGGCTGCTAGTTCCTTCTAAAGTGGTATAGATTTATAAATTTCAACAAGTGTAGCTGAAAAAGGAATTAGCAAAGTGTCAGTCAATGAGAATGCCAACAGCAGTCACCCAAGCACAATAATAGGCAAAGCATCAACCTCCCAAGAGAATTTACACCCATCCAGCATAATGAAGTAGACTAACATGTGACAAGTGCAGTTGGTTTTGTATGTTTAACACCTTAGCAGATCACTGAATCCTGAACGAATAGCGTTTGTGAAGTAACTTGCGATCAGGCATATCCTCTTTTTTTGTTTTCTGACAGCTAATTAAAATCCTTTGTGATTTCCCACCTCACATCTTAGCCAGGGGCTTCACTGCAGACCTATGGTCTAGGCCCTTTCTGCAGCACCAATTCCAGATGCACTTTTCCACCCTGAATCTCTGCATTTTGGGTGGTGTTACTCATAAGAATCCTGATTCCTGATCTCTCTTTGAAATGAACCAAAGGCAAGGAACATATATGAGTTTGATCTGCACTGAAAGTTTGATGGCTAAATACAGAGGTATGGCAGGTTTGAGTCATGCAAGGGACAGAAGGTGCTTCATGAATAGACTCTGTTGATTTGGGATTTTTCCCCTCAGAACACATTATATGTGTGTGAAATGATGGCTCCATATGACAAGGAATGAGTACCGATCTCTGGTTTGGAGGGCACGCCATGTGCCTCTCATCGAGCTATAGAAGACTGATAGTGGGGTCAACAATGAATTATAATGGCAGGACAGGACATTTTACCTGTCTCCTGCTAGAGTGAGTTGTCAACTGGCCTCTCCCATGTTTTAAATTGGTCTGTCACTGTCTGTGGAGCTTGTGTTTACATGTGATTGTGGAAGCTGAGGAATTTGTTTTGATTTCCTAAACTAGAATGATGCATAAAATTAAGGTTGGTGAAAGTCAAGATAGCAATGTGACTTGCAGTGCTTCTTGAAAGCTTTCCTGAGGATCTTTGTGGGTGATAAGAATTTGGGGTATGGAGGAATGGAGACAGGTGAAACTTTTGAAGTATATTGAAAATGTATGCCTCTGTTATAATCTATTGTTCCCTAGAGGTGTTACTGCCAACAGGTTCAGTCATAGTGAAGGGGGGAACACCTCCCCCTTTTGTACCATTGTTTTGGGTTTCTTCTTTTTGGAAACTCCCACCCCCACCTTCCTGCTGATGATATGACTTTCAGTCTATGGTAGGACCAGTCTAGTAGGAATACCCAACCGAGAAACCGCCTGACTTGTGGAATACAGGTTTGGGATCGAAACTACCACCAGATTGCCAACATTTCTCTACCCGAAGTTAGAGCCTCATTCTAGTGACAGCTGAGAAACTCTTCTGTGCTGAAGTATTGGACCCACCTACAGCCATTTCCCCTTAGCCAAGTTAGGGAACAGGAATTTGGAAGTTCTGAAGTCTGCCAAGAGGAACTTTGAGGGAAGTAGCAGACTGACTACTGAGAATCAATTCATCATCAGTCAATTTATAGAGTGCGCTACTCACCCATGAGGGTCTCAAGGCGCTGGGGGAAGGGGGGCAGCTACTGGTCGAACAGGTGGAGGAGGGGGTGCCCTTACACGGCCCTTACACGAAGAAGACACTACATAGAAGACAAGGAGTGTGAGAACCTGAGACAAAGGAGCAGAATGGAACTCGCTGTAATCAAGAGAACAATTTTAACTACCAGGCCATGTCATGGGGCTGTGAGAACTGTTATCTCTTTAGTGGGGTCAGAGGCTGAAGCACCAGTAAGGGTTTGGTGCACTGGGGAATTGTAACTACATCCACTGGTATTCCTTAATAAGACAAATGACCTGTGACAGCATAGTGCCTGAAGAACACCAACTGAAGTATGCATAAAAGTGATGGATGGAATGTTTGAATTAATCTCAACTACTAGTAATCCCTCAGCTGCATCACAGTCCAATGTTCTTTTGCACACTATGTTACATCAGTTTGGACTCAGCCATGTGCAAATGAGTCTTGACCATGCTCCAATAGGAACAGTGCAGCTTGAACTGCCAGGCCAGGTCCTTCTTGGACCGGAACACAAGCAACCTGTGACCAGTTTCACCCTTAATAGGGGTGAACACTCATAATGCAGTTCAAGATTGGGGTATTTGCGGAGGAAGACTGTGAACTTTGAGGACCATTCTGGAGGAAGGGATAGGCAGATGGCGTGCAACAGTTTCTGTACATGGGGATTTCCCCAACCGGATGGTCACTGAGTGGTAAGTGGCCTGCCAAAATTGCTGACTTAAAGGTATCTATGGATCTATAAGCAAGGCCCTCTGACACCAGGGAAGTGTGGAAATTCAAAATGTGGACAATGTCTGTCCCCATGGGATCCAGATGTCCCTGGTGACACCAGCCCAGCAATCTACAGCACGCTGATTCGTAGTGCTTGATAGAACTATCGTCCCATGCTCTTGAGAGGAAGGATGCAGCTTGTCATGAAAGGCCAGTAATTCTCCAAGCCATAAGTAACAGAGATCCTTGAATGACAAGATGATGGGGATTCCCTGCTGGTTCTCTGAGGAGATATCTGATCTGATATTATCTGATCGGATCGGAATACTATTAGAAGCACAGGCTCTACTGGGTAGTTGCGCTCGAGCACACGCTAGTTGGTGCCGAGACACTTTTAAAAACTGTATATATTTTAAAACTGTTGTTTTAAACTCGGACTTGCCTTACTGCAGCGAGATTGCTTCGCCAGGCAGCATCTTCGGGACAGGCGCTGTTAATCGCCTCACCGAACGGACCCGCCATCTTGGGTAGGGAAGGTCGACGGTCCAGTTGACCGCCCCTCCCGCCCTCCTCCCTCCCCCCCTACCATGTATAAAAATAACGGACTTGCACGTCCGCGCAGCGGGCGCGCCGGCGGCGCGCCGAAGGCGCGCCAAAGGCACGCCCATCTGGGCCCGTCCGGACCAGGCCGGGCACAGGGCCACCCACTATGCCCGTTTTGTACGAGCATCGTATTAGACATACAAGGGACTATCTCCTACAATTTTGCGCGGCAAATTCCCTCCCAACCCCGATCCCTTTAATTACCTTCCACAACGATGCTCCTGAGATTTCCTCCAACCAGACAACCAACAGCTTCAGTCTGGCACTATTGAACTGTAGATCGGCTGTTAAGCATGCGTTAGAGATAAATACGCTTATCCAGGACCTACAATTAGATACTCTTTTCCTCACGGAAACCTGGCTAACGCCTCATTCAGATGCTGATATTGTGAGTATGTTACCCAAGGATTACCTCATACACCATCAAAATAGAGTAAAAGGCATTGGAGGCGGACTAGCGATTATTTACAGGAATTCCATTACTTGTAGGCTACAAGAAGGAGGGATTGAGGACTGTGAAAGCGCTTATTTTGCACTTCAACTAACTCTCAATAAATCCCTGTCAGGTCTTTTGATTTACCGCCCGCCGGGGGCCATAGGTAACTTTGTCAGATCATTACTGGACACCACCACTTCTTCTTGCACCTTGACCCCTAATTTTATCCTGCTTGGCGATTTAAACCTACATTTTGAGGACAGTACTAATAAAATTGCTGGGGACCTTATCTCTGAACTGAATGTACTTGACCTTCATTTGATCAACTCAGAGGCAACCCACACCAAGGGTCACCTCCTAGATCCCATATTTGCCAATCTTACAAAAATTGAAACTCGCCCTGCACTCCCTCTCCCTTGGTCTGATCACTTTCTCATCCCTTTTATGTGGCAAACTAGCAAACTCACTTGCCACTTGCAAACGCCTAGAGAACGGGACAGACCATGGTCCAAAATACCTCTTGAAGACTGGACACAGGAGTTGACACGATCTACCCCTTTCGCAGATCCTGATCCTGTGCTAGCCAATGACAACTTCACCAACTGGATTACTTCCACCTTGGATATAGTCGCACCGAAGATGGACTTAAATAAAAGAAGTACCACTTTTAAATCACCATGGTTCTCACAGGAACTCAGGAATCTCAAGAAAATCTGTAAAAGCCATGAGCGTAAATGGAGGAAAACATGGGATCCTACCACCAAGGAAGAATATAAAGCAGCGATGAGGACTTACAAAGCGGCGCGAAAAGCAGCCCAAGCCTCCTTCTTTAATAAAAAAATCAAAGCTGCCTCTAATTCTGCTCGGGAGACCTACAAAATACTTAAAGAGCTCCTCACTATACCCATCACCCTCCCAAACCAACAACCCACAATGGACAGATGCAACCAAGTAGCCTGTTTCTTTCAAAATAAAATTATCAAGATCCTTCAGTCACTTCCTCCTTTAAACGATGATAATTCCTTGACCGCTCTATCAGCCACTGTCAGTGGCCCAATTTTGGACAGTTTCAGCCAACTTTCTGAGGATGATTTTCTAAAAACCCTCTCTGACTTGAAAAGTGGCTCCCCTAACGATCCAGCACCTATCCACATTCTCAAACAAGTTGGACCCACCATCTCGCATCTGGCCACCAATCTTATTAATGCTTCGTTTAACCAAGGAGTGGTTCCTCCTAATTGGAAACATGCCATTGTTAAAGCTCTGCAGAAAAAAACGGGTATGGACTCTACAGATCTGACTAACCTCCGCCCAATATCACTCCTTCCTGGATTAAGTAAGATTGCAGAGAAGGTAGTCAACAAGCAATTGTCTGCCTTCCTTGAAACCAACAATCTCCTTCGACCCACACAGACAGGCTTCCGTCCAGGTCAAGGGACGGAAACAGCCCTTTTGAAGGTAGTTGAAGAGGCAAGATGCATCTTGGATTCGGGAGGATCAGTGTTACTGATCCTCCTGGATCTAAGCGCTGCATTTGATACGGTGGACCACAAAACCCTCATCAAGCGCCTCTTCAGTTTGGGAGTAAGGGGCACAGCCCTTTGCTGGCTCTCTTCGTTCCTAAAAGACAGAACATTTCAGGTCTGCGAAGGGAATGTACGATCCGACATTCTCCCTCTCCAGTGTGGGGTCCCCCAGGGCTCTTCACTGAGCCCTACACTTTTTAACACATACATGGCCCCCCTGGATGACGTGGTCTCCCCTTTTGGGATAAAAGCCGTCACATATGCTGACGACACCCAAATGATCGTATCATTTTCCCTGGAAGAGGACAAGGTAAAAAACCTTCACGATTGTCTAGAGGATATTCATGCCTGGATGTCCGCCTCAAGGCTTAAGCTCAATGGCTCGAAAACTGAGCTCATGCTGTTGGGAAATAAAATATCTTCTCTTCCATCTGCTATGTGGCCAGCATGCTTAGGCCCCCTCCCTCAACCCAAGACTGAATTAAAAAGCCTAGGTTTCTGGCTTGAACAGGACCTATCCCTCAAAACGCAAGCGAAAAAAACAGCTGGCACTTGTGTGGGGCTACTGCGTTCCACTAGAAAGATCCTCCCTTTACTTCCAGGACCCTCCCAGAAATTGCTCGTTCAAGGTCTAGTCTTATCAAGACTAGATTATTGCAATGCTCTCTTTCTTGCTGCCCCGGAATCCACGATCAACATTCTTCAAAGAACACAGAATGCCGCAGCTAGGATTCTTACTGGGACCTCTCGCAGGGTCTCAGCCAAACCCGCCCTCAAGGCACTACATTGGCTGCCGATCCGTGAAAGGGTCACATTTAAGGCCCTCTGCACGGCCCATAAAGCTTTGCAAAATCAAGGGCCTCCAATGTTAAAAAACATGATCTTTCCATACAGACCCAATAGGCCCCTACGATCAGCTCAAGGTCATCTGGCCACGGTCCACAAAATCAGAAAAGCCCGAACTGGAGGACGCCGTTTTTCGGTCAATGTGGCCACCTCCTGGAATGCTTTGCCATTTCACCTTCGTTCTGAGTCCAATCTTCTGAAATTTCGCAAGCTCCTAAAAACTCACCTCTTCCTGCAATAACCTTTTCCCTTCCCCGTCTTCACCCTCAGAAGTTCTGCAATTTCAGCGCTGGGACGCTCACGGGCAGCCATGCGCTATATAAGACCTAAATTTCATTTCATTTCATTTCATTTCATCCAGAAACAGGGGTAGAGGATTGGAGAATCCCAAGAAAGTTTCAGTAGCACCGGATACCAGACTTGCGATCTCCAAGTTGGAGTCACTAGGATGACATCTGCCCCCTGTCTCCTAACCTGATCAGAGAGGCGCATGATCATCATAAATGAAGGAAAGGTTTGGTTTGCCAGTCCTGAATGAAGGCATGCGTGGTCACGTCCTTTGGATGCCAACTGTAGTACCTTGAGAGTTGGTGATCCAAACGAGAGGCAAAAAGATCCACAGACTTTGCTCTCACAACCCAGTGGCCTGCTTGCCAGCAGCCACTAACCGGAGGCCCCCTATCCCCCATTGGATAACATTGGGCCTCAACACTCTGCACCCAGCCGCCCTACTGCCACTGAGGGTGTAACAAGAGCGCATCACTGACCCTGGGGGACACCTGAGTCTAACCCCAGAACCTTAACTTCCAAAGTCAAAAACCTACCTGTGAACCGGTAACCTGTCTTTCCTCCATAGGATAAAATTGACAATTTTCTTCCAAAAAGTTTGTGAGTGTGGAGTTTTGAAATCTAAAAATATTCTTTAATAATTGCATCAATAACCAAAACGTATTTACTTACCTGTTTGCAGGAAATGTCCCTGTGCTGAATCTAGGTATCCAGCACTGAGTTAGAAAAGTAACGTACAAAGTAACTTACCTGTAATTTACTGAAAAATCCTATTAATTTCAATGTACTATATTTGCTAATTATTGCAATCTACTGCATCCCCTGTAAATCAAACAAAGGACAATTCCTATTGCATTTTCAAACTGTTCTAGAATCAATAACTTATTACAGTAAAGTATTTAAGGCTTACCTGTGCCAGGTTTGCTTGGTTCTAAAAATAAAACAACAATATAGTTTTATAGAAAAACAATTGGTCTAGAGTTCAGTCCTTGAGTGTGTGAATTCATTTGCTGACTGAGTGTTTACATCAAATGCTTAACATTGTCCTCTGATACTGCCTTACTGCTCGACCACTCTACCACAAATAGAGAGTAAGGTTCTGTCTAACTTTAACTTCTGCCTACCTCCGGGGTCACCTGGACTCTATGCACACTATACCTCATTTTGGTGTAGTATATATAGAGCCAGTTTCCTAAAATGGGTCTGTAGTTGTAAACCCTGACTGGGTCAGGGGATGGTTTCTTGAGAAGGTGACATTTTCCAGGTATCAGGGAATGTGGCTGAGTCGATGGAGGTGGTGAGGATGGGTGTTCAAACTACGCTGATCACCATGAGTCCATTGGTGAAGTCATGGTGGGGGGAAGGGTTAGATGGGTCGCCAAGTGGATGATCTTTGTGGTAGCAGTGATTTTGACACTGGTGTTGGTGGGCCACGAGGTCAAGATTCTTTCTCCAGCCATGATGGAAAGTTGAGTTGAATTGGTGATGGACTCAGTTGAGGATTAAATTTGCTGTATATGGAGGTGATTTTACTACAGAGTATTCCAAGATCTTATTGCAAAGGACTTCTGAGGGGTGATGTTGGCAGCATGGCAGCATGGTGAAATATTTGATGATGGTGAACATTTCCTTGTTGCTGTTAGTGCCTGCGTCAATGCAATCTGCAAGAGCTGTGCACTTGATGTTCCTTCTCTGCTGGTAGAGATTTAGGGCTGATTTAAAGATATCTTTACCTGTGGTGTCTTGATTTGTTCTCCATTTGAGTCAGCCTGAGCTCCTCTGTTAATCACCTTGTCTTTAGTCAACCTCTTGTCGTTTGGTTGTGCTTAAGTGTAGCAAGGATTTTGGTGCATGCAGTGATCCAGATATTGAGGTTCTTGATGGCTTAAGGCAAGTTCCTGGAGTGCTTGAGATGATGGGTGGAGAGAGTGGAAGCCCACGCCTTTTCTGTGATGCTTTTCCAGCTGTGGCTCATGGTTTCCGTAGTGATAGGTCTGTGGTGGTGCGGGAGGGGTAGACTTAAGCTGACAAGGGCGTGTTAAGTCTGTGATGTTGCTGAGTGAGGAGAAAATTGGGTCGAATAGGTGTCTGGCAGTGTACGTGGGTTTGGTAACGTGCTGGGTGAGATCAAGAAATCAATCAGTAATTGGATAGCGCAGCAAATCTCCCCAAGTGGCATCCAGGTGCTGAGGCCAAGGATACTGAGGTTTTCAAGAAGAGCCACAGAGCCTAGGTCAGTGCGTCTTCTAGGTGAAAGTCAAGGTCCCTGAGGAGGATGAAGGTGCTGGCGTTGATGATGAAGGGTGCAACTAAGTCTTTAATGCATGTGGTGAAATTGGTGCAGGGTCCTGGTGGTCTGTACAAGAGGGTTCCCCCAGGGAGATGTTGGCTGTGATGCGTATCTTGAACATGAGGTGTTCCATGTAACTGGTGGAGATGTATGTGTAAGTGGTGCAGCTGATGGTATCTGATAAATATGATGGCGACTCCACCTCTGGGCCTGTGCTGATGGTCTTGCCTGGTTATCTTGTAGCCTGCTGGGATGGCTATAGCATTATCTAGTGCAGAGGTTGGGTTTAGCCATGTGTCCGTGAGGAAGAGCAGGTAAGGAGTATGGTTCTGCAATAGGTCCCATATCTCCATGGTGTGTTTGGTGAGTGACCTGGTGTTAAGGAGCATGCAAGCAAGTGTGGCGTGTTGTGTGGATGGTATTTGATTAAGCATGGGCGGAAAATCTGTTCCGCTCACGGATTTTCGGTAAATTCGCAATCCGCGAACTCTCGCGAATTTACCGAAAATCTGCAAATTCGCACGCAGCAGATTTCTTTTCTTGGTGATACAATATTGCGGCGTGCAGCGTTCACTTACCATCATTCAGCGTTTGCCGAGTTGTTTTTCTCAATATTTTGCAAGTGCTGCGCCATTTTGGATCTTGCTGCGGGATCCCGCGGGAGTTTGGCGACGCATCGCGAGAGTTCGCAATTGCGAACATGTAGGTGCGGCGGGCAGCAACAATCTCGCATTCGCGAAATTACAAAATTTGCAATTCTGCACAAGAAATCCACTAGCAAGCAGCAGAGACCTTCTGCAAATGATGATTTTTATCAGAATAACTCCTCAGGTTGACATTTGCCTGCACTTTTTTGGATTTGAGGCCTTTTGACTTTCTTTGGATCACTTTTGGATTAGAAGTCAACTTTCACAAGTAAGTTTGTTTGGGACATTACAGAAAAACAGTTTTGCAAAACTGAAAGCACTCAGCAGGTGCAAAAGTTCACTCATCATTAGTAACCATTCCCTGTAGTACTTCCTGAGGGGCCCCTCCAGAGTTCAGTGGCCTATGTTTGTTTGGGGCATTACAGTTGCTGTTCTGCTGAAAAATGAATTTTGCAAAACTGAAAGCACTCAGCAGGTGCAAAAGTTCAAACTCATCATTAGTAATAGTAACCATTCCCTGTAGTGCTTCCTGACTGGGGCCCCTCCAGAGTTCAGTTGCTAGTTGCAACAATTCTATGACCCTGCTTTGACCCTCACAGCAGGCTCATAGAATAGCTACAAGTAGGCCACAAAGGTCCTGGAAAAAAAATTGCACTGCAACAGAAAGCAAATTACAGATAAGGAAGCAGGTGCCAGACTGGAATTTTAAAACAGTGACACATTAATAAATCAACCCCAAATTAATTCATGTCAGTTGAAGCAGGGCAGGTGTGCTTGCTTCCCCCCCCATAATCTACAGTGATGATGAACCAGAGGGTGGCATTGATGTACCAGAGGGTGGCATGGGTGAAACAGAGGGTGGCAGTGGTGAAACAGAGGGTGCTGGGAACCTGTGATGATGAACCAGACGTAGAAACAACATAGTCGCGACCGTTGCGAGCCGACAAGTAAGTTCGCAATTGCGAACTGGTACAAAACCCTCGCGAACTGTTAGAAACCCTTCCGAACACAAAAAAAAAAAATCCGCAAATTCGCGAGAATTTGCGGATTTTGCGGATTGCGAGTTCGCAAATACGCAAATTCGCGAATGCCAGATTTGCAAAATTCGCCCATGCTTATATTTGATCTCGATAAGCATGTTGCAGGTTTGTGTGAGAGTGAGGTGCTGTTGGCACAGGATTGTGGGTGTAAGCTGTGGTAGAGTGAATGAGAATTTGCTGGAGGTGCATGTGTACCTTCATTCCTTATTTTGTGGTGAGGAGTGCTGCGAATGGCAGCCAGGATTGCGAGCATGAGGAGAACAGCAGTGTAGCGGCGAGTAGATGAAGAACCAGGATTCCTGGAGCTGGGCCTGGTGCAGACCCAGACAGGCACAGACGAGCTGGCCTTTCAGCCGTCTTTGGTTGCAGCCGCCATTAGGTAGGCCCTGTGAGAGGAGAGGAGAGTAGGGTGCCGTGGGTGGGAAGCCAATAATGTCACTTCCTATGTAGATTGACGATGGGAACTGTAGTGCTGTTACTTCCTGTGCAGAAGGATGTTGGGAAATTAAGTCCTCTTGCTTGGCTTCTTTTAAAGACAGTTTTGACAGGAAACCAGAGATGTCGCTATAGCAGAGATTATAGGTCTGCTAGATAGGCAGGGAGAATTTGCACTAGCAAATCTTGGATACTATGACTTAGAAATTTGTTTCAGGACATCTTCTGACTGCCCAGAAGTAGAAAAAATAGTTATATACAATCTTTGGCAGTTGCTAATAATGGTGCTCTTTTTTCAGTAGTGGTTATTTCCAAGCTTTTGACATTTGAACTGGTCTAAACATCAGGTGTTACCATAACCTGTGGCAATTTATCACACATGATAAATTATTGCAAAGACATGTTTTCTTATCTATACCACTATTATAAAGAGAGAACTGTGTCCTTTGACCCAGGTAAACTCGAAAAGTACACCACCAATCACAACACCCAATACAGCGTTGGAAAGGGGAGGTCCAGGAGATGGACAAAGGCTATACATTTGGGCAATATATACATTACAAAGTGAAAACAATATTCGGGGTAAAGTAGTTCCTTGAGGGCGTTCTTCTGCAGTTAGGGAGTAGCATGGGCGTGTCAAACTAAGCCTGTGGGCGGCAACATTGGCAGAGGGGCATGGCCCATACAACGTCACTCGCTTCCAGGGGCTGCGAGCTTCAGGCACACAGAGCACAGCCGGCACACACAAAACACAGCGAGTTTAGTAACACAGAAACTCGCTGCAACATTGAAGCATCTATAGAAGTAAGCGATAGTGACGGTGGGCACATAAAGAGAGTGGGCGTGGGCTGGTGTAACTTACTGAGTGAGGTGACATAAACAGCGTGGGCGGGGTTTCAGGGACGTCGTCATGTGTAAGTAAACGGAAAAAATATTCACATATGCCATGAATGTAGAAGTTGATGTGTATTCACTTCAGGCAGACACACTCGGCGCATCAGTTCTGTAACAACGCCTTATAAGGGTTGTGGCTTCCATCAATGGCGCGGCTTCCATCAACAAGACGCGTTACGTAGGAATGCTACATTCATGGCCCGCCTATTGCGATTACATATGTCACAGCCTTCACGACGCCACGCAAAGAGTTCCCTAAGGAAAACAGACACAGACTCGACGCTCCTGCTGCTCAGCCTCCTTCTGCCCCGGACAACGTCGGGAAGGGCTGCTAGTTCCTTCTAAAGTGGTATAGATTTATAAATTTCAACAAGTGTAGCTGAAAAAGGAATTAGCAAAGTGTCAGTCAATGAGAATGCCAACAGCAGTCACCCAAGCACAATAATAGGCAAAGCATCAACCTCCCAAGAGAATTTACACCCATCCAGCATAATGAAGTAGACTAACATGTGACAAGTGCAGTTGGTTTTGTATGTCTAACACCTTAGCAGATCACTGAATCCTGAACGAATAGCGTTTGTGAAGTAACTTGCGATCAGGCATATCCTCTTTTTTTGTTTTCTGACAGCTAATTAAAATCCTTTGTGATTTCCCACCTCACATCTTAGCCAGGGGCTTCACTGCAGACCTATGGTCTAGGCCCTTTCTGCAGCACCAATTCCAGATGCACTTTTCCACCCTGAATCTCTGCATTTTGGGTGGTGTTACTCATAAGAATCCTGATTCCTGATCTCTCTTTGAAATGAACCAAAGGCAAGGAACATATATGAGTTTGATCTGCACTGAAAGTTTGATGGCTAAATACAGAGGTATGGCAGGTTTGAGTCATGCAAGGGACAGAAGGTGCTTCATGAATAGACTCTGTTGATTTGGGATTTTTCCCCTCAGAACACATTATATGTGTGTGAAATGATGGCTCCATATGACAAGGAATGAGTACCGATCTCTGGTTTGGAGGGCACGCCATGTGCCTCTCATCGAGCTATAGAAGACTGATAGTGGGGTCAACAATGAATTATAATGGCAGGACAGGACATTTTACCTGTCTCCTGCTAGAGTGAGTTGTCAACTGGCCTCTCCCATGTTTTAAATTGGTCTGTCACTGTCTGTGGAGCTTGTGTTTACATGTGATTGTGGAAGCTGAGGAATTTGTTTTGATTTCCTAAACTAGAATGATGCATAAAATTAAGGTTGGTGAAAGTCAAGATAGCAATGTGACTTGCAGTGCTTCTTGAAAGCTTTCCTGAGGATCTTTGTGGGTGATAAGAATTTGGGGTATGGAGGAATGGAGACAGGTGAAACTTTTGAAGTATATTGAAAATGTATGCCTCTGTTATAATCTATTGTTCCCTAGAGGTGTTACTGCCAACAGGTTCAGTCATAGTGAAGGGGGGAACACCTCCCCCTTTTGTACCATTGTTTTGGGTTTCTTCTTTTTGGAAACTCCCACCCCCACCTTCCTGCTGATGATATGACTTTCAGTCTATGGTAGGACCAGTCTAGTAGGAATACCCAACCGAGAAACCGCCTGACTTGTGGAATACAGGTTTGGGATCGAAACTACCACCAGATTGCCAACATTTCTCTACCCGAAGTTAGAGCCTCATTCTAGTGACAGCTGAGAAACTCTTCTGTGCTGAAGTATTGGACCCACCTACAGCCATTTCCCCTTAGCCAAGTTAGGGAACAGGAATTTGGAAGTTCTGAAGTCTGCCAAGAGGAACTTTGAGGGAAGTAGCAGACTGACTACTGAGAATCAATTCATCATCAGTCAATTTATAGAGTGCGCTACTCACCCATGAGGGTCTCAAGGCGCTGGGGGAAGGGGGGCAGCTACTGGTCGAACAGGTGGAGGAGGGGGTGCCCTTACACGGCCCTTACACGAAGAAGACACTACATAGAAGACAAGGAGTGTGAGAACCTGAGACAAAGGAGCAGAATGGAACTCGCTGTAATCAAGAGAACAATTTTAACTACCAGGCCATGTCATGGGGCTGTGAGAACTGTTATCTCTTTAGTGGGGTCAGAGGCTGAAGCACCAGTAAGGGTTTGGTGCACTGGGGAATTGTAACTACATCCACTGGTATTCCTTAATAAGACAAATGACCTGTGACAGCATGGTGCCTGAAGAACACCAACTGAAGTATGCATAAAAGTGATGGATGGAATGTTTGAATTAATCTCAACTACTAGTAATCCCTCAGCTGCATCACAGTCCAATGTTCTTTTGCACACTATGTTACATCAGTTTGGACTCAGCCATGTGCAAATGAGTCTTGACCATGCTCCAATAGGAACAGTGCAGCTTGAACTGCCAGGCCAGGTCCTTCTTGGACCGGAACACAAGCAACCTGTGACCAGTTTCACCCTTAATAGGGGTGAACACTCATAATGCAGTTCAAGATTGGGGTATTTGCGGAGGAAGACTGTGAACTTTGAGGACCATTCTGGAGGAAGGGATAGGCAGATGGCGTGCAACAGTTTCTGTACATGGGGATTTCCCCAACCGGATGGTCACTGAGTGGTAAGTGGCCTGCCAAAATTGCTGACTTAAAGGTATCTATGGATCTATAAGCAAGGCCCTCTGACACCAGGGAAGTGTGGAAATTCAAAATGTGGACAATGTCTGTCCCCATGGGATCCAGATGTCCCTGGTGACACCAGCCCAGCAATCTACAGCACGCTGATTCGTAGTGCTTGATAGAACTATCGTCCCATGCTCTTGAGAGGAAGGATGCAGCTTGTCATGAAAGGCCAGTAATTCTCCAAGCCATAAGTAACAGAGATCCTTGAATGACAAGATGATGGGGATTCCCTGCTGGTTCTCTGAGGAGATATCTGATCTGATATTATCTGATCGGATCGGAATACTATTAGAAGCACAGGCTCTACTGGGTAGTTGCGCTCGAGCACACGCTAGTTGGTGCCGAGACACTTTTAAAAACTGTATATATTTTAAAACTGTTGTTTTAAACTCGGACTTGCCTTACTGCAGCGAGATTGCTTCGCCAGGCAGCATCTTCGGGACAGGCGCTGTTAATCGCCTCACCGAACGGACCCGCCATCTTGGGTAGGGAAGGTCGACGGTCCAGTTGAACGCCCCTCCCGCCCTCCTCCCTCCCCCCCTACCATGTATAAAAATAACGGACTTGCACGTCCGCGCAGCGGGCGCGCCGGCGGCGCGCCGAAGGCGCGCCAAAGGCACGCCCATCTGGGCCCGTCCGGACCAGGCCGGGCACAGGGCCACCCACTATGCCCGTTTTGTACGAGCATCGTATTAGACATACAAGGGACTATCTCCTACAATTTTGCGCGGCAAATTCCCTCCCAACCCCGATCCCTTTAATTACCTTCCACAACGATGCTCCTGAGATTTCCTCCAACCAGACAACCAACAGCTTCAGTCTGGCACTATTGAACTGTAGATCGGCTGTTAAGCATGCGTTAGAGATAAATACGCTTATCCAGGACCTACAATTAGATACTCTTTTCCTCACGGAAACCTGGCTAACGCCTCATTCAGATGCTGATATTGTGAGTATGTTACCCAAGGATTACCTCATACACCATCAAAATAGAGTAAAAGGCATTGGAGGCGGACTAGCGATTATTTACAGGAATTCCATTACTTGTAGGCTACAAGAAGGAGGGATTGAGGACTGTGAAAGCGCTTATTTTGCACTTCAACTAACTCCCAATAAATCCCTGTCAGGTCTTTTGATTTACCGCCCGCCGGGGGCCATAGGTAACTTTGTCAGATCATTACTGGACACCACCACTTCTTCTTGCACCTTGACCCCTAATTTTATCCTGCTTGGCGATTTAAACCTACATTTTGAGGACAGTACTAATAAAATTGCTGGGGACCTTATCTCTGAACTGAATGTACTTGACCTTCATTTGATCAACTCAGAGGCAACCCACACCAAGGGTCACCTCCTAGATCCCATATTTGCCAATCTTACAAAAATTGAAACTCGCCCTGCACTCCCTCTCCCTTGGTCTGATCACTTTCTCATCCCTTTTATGTGGCAAACTAGCAAACTCACTTGCCACTTGCAAACGCCTAGAGAACGGGACAGACCATGGTCCAAAATACCTCTTGAAGACTGGACACAGGAGTTGACACGATCTACCCCTTTCGCAGATCCTGATCCTGTGCTAGCCAATGACAACTTCACCAACTGGATTACTTCCACCTTGGATATAGTCGCACCGAAGATGGACTTAAATAAAAGAAGTACCACTTTTAAATCACCATGGTTCTCACAGGAACTCAGGAATCTCAAGAAAATCTGTAAAAGCCATGAGCGTAAATGGAGGAAAACATGGGATCCTACCACCAAGGAAGAATATAAAGCAGCGATGAGGACTTACAAAGCGGCGCGAAAAGCAGCCCAAGCCTCCTTCTTTAATAAAAAAATCAAAGCTGCCTCTAATTCTGCTCGGGAGACCTACAAAATACTTAAAGAGCTCCTCACTATACCCATCACCCTCCCAAACCAACAACCCACAATGGACAGATGCAACCAAGTAGCCTGTTTCTTTCAAAATAAAATTATCAAGATCCTTCAGTCACTTCCTCCTTTAAACGATGATAATTCCTTGACCGCTTGTTGGACAGGCCACGTGACGGGCCGCTCTCCCCCGGCTCGACCAAGCCCGAGCCAGTCATACAAGCACCACACCCCACCATTGCACGTCCTACGTCCCCTCAGGGACACCTGCCCCCGAGCATGATAACCTCGTGGGTCCGATCCACGGCCGACCCACGCGCCCAGCCCGGGCCGCCATCTTGGACACTTCGCCACGAGGCCGCCTGGCCCCCGATCGACCTCAACCCTGGGCCTAGCCCGGCCTCAGACATTCCGGCACCACCCTCCACCCAGGAGGTGAGCGAGCTACTTGGCCAGTCAATGGGAGAAAGAGGTGTCGATGGTTCTCCCCCGGCCAGTGCCGCTCGCCCATCGCCTCCCCGGGCGCTGGCTCCACCCCCCTGCTGGGTGTCTGGACTCCCTCATCCCGGACCTCCCGACCTCCAAGTGCGAGGGTCCGGACATCAAAGCACGCCAGCCCTATAACTGGGGCAGCTCCAGAACAGGAAGGCAGTTGTATCTTGGAGTCGAGAGACGAAAGAAGAACTCATCCTGGACGGACTACTGGCGCTGCCGTAGCTCTGTCCTGTGCACCATCATCCTGCCTGGTGGCGCTGCCACAGCCGTCGTAACCTTCATCCTTCACCGTCGTCCGGATCTGCTGGCGAGGCCGCGGACCGTTGTAACTGTCATCTGCATCGGGACCTGCTTGGCTTCTCCACGGCCCGTCGACCATCCTTCATCCATCTCGGGACCTGCTTGGCTTCTCCACGGCCCGTCGACCACCCTTCCTCCATCTCGGGACCTGCTTGGCTCCTCCACGGCCCGATCAGCAACCACGCCGAGCTCGAGGATTGAGAGCTATTGAACTCATTGGTAACTAAGACTGTCCCGCTACCCTTTTCCTCAACCAGAGATCAGAACCGAGGGGACCCCTGAGTCCAGACCTCCTTGTATTATATCAACGTAACCTAAGAAGTGCATATAAAGTCTCGTTAACCTTCAATCTTGTGTGGTGTCCGTCTGTGGGGGGGAAGTTACTTATCTGTACAGTCGTTGGAGACGGCTCTCCCTGGAGACCTCTCCCCGTAATCTCGGCCGACCCTCCCGGTCCGTCTAACATTGGTGGCCAGCGGCGCGATCCGAATCACCGCATAACGTACAGAGAGTAGCTCACCCCACAACGAACAACAATGTCGACTAAAGAGAGCGGATCAACTGAGAAGTTCCAAATGGAAAAGCTAGAGGAATACAGCCATCGTGAACTAAAGCAGTTCTGCATCGAACTAGGTATCGCTACCACCGGACTAAGTACCAAGGACGATTTTAAGCATGCCCTAGAATCTTGGGCAGAGACCGGGGATGTCGAAGCCCCGGAGCAAAGCACCGCGAAAAAGACCAACACGGCCCCTGAAGAGCAAAGAACGGGTCTCTCGCAAGACGAGATCCAAGAAAGAGAAAAAGCCCGACTACACGAACTTGAAATGGCCCGACTCAAGATGGACATAGAACTCAAATTGGCCGAGCAAAAAATAAACTTAGAGCACCTTCGCCTCCGAGAAGAAAGAGAGGAGAAACAGAGGCAAAGGGAGCTCGAGGAAAAAAGACTAACGTACGAGCACGAGCGGAACCTAGCCGAGATCAACCTGCGCAAACAGAATAAAGAATTAGGGGTGCCCGACAGACCGTCCACCCCCGGGACCACGGACAAAAAAGTGCACATCCCCAAGGATGTGGTCCGAGAATATTTTCGAGAAGACGACATCCAGCAATGGTTTAAAGCATATGAAATCGCGATGACTGCGCACCGGATCGATAGAGCCGACTGGGGAGCCGGCCTATGGGGCAAATTCCTCAATGAGGGCCGCGATACTCTGTTACAGCTCCCAGACCACCAGATGACCTCCTACGACCATATGAAAGCGGCCCTCCTCACTCGCTATGGCCTCACGCCCGAGATGTACCGTCAGAGGTTCCGAGACTGCACACGCATTCCAGGTACAACTTGGGTGGACTATGTAACGTACTTTAGCCGAGCCTTCGAAGGCTGGATCAGAGGGAACAACGTCACGACCTACGAGCAGTTGTTCAATCTGATGGTATGGGAGCATCTGTCCAACAACTGCTTCATTGAACTACGCCAACACCTCCTCGACAGCAAGTTAACCGATCCCCGGCAGCTCGCAGCCGAAGCTGACCGGTGGGAGATCACCCGAGTGGGCCGGAATGGGTCCTACGAGCAGAACAGGAACAACAATGGTCACCACCGATCCAGAGGAGGAGGAGGGGGCCAAGGACGAGGAAGAGACAACACTCCGGCCGCCCCCACTACCAGCACCACCCCCCCGGCCAACCGGGGCAGCACCCCGGCGCGACCGGGATACAGAGCCAATGTTACATGTCACCGATGCCAACGAGTCGGCCACTATGCAAATGACCCAAGCTGCCCGCAGTATCAGAGCCCAAGACCCCGCCAGGTGACCGCCGCGGCACTAGGGGAAGAACAGATCTCCGAGGAACAAGAAACAGACGAGCAAGAGTATCAAGGGTGGGAGCCAGCCGCCATGACTCTCGCGTGCTTAGGGGGAAGAGACATGGTCCCGCGGGTCCCCCTACCCGCTAACACCCAGAAGTACGGCCAATGGGTGAGCATCAATGGACAACGGGCCGAAGCCCTTCGAGACACCGGGGCCAGTGTGACAGCCGTCCGCTGTCATCTGGTGACCCCAGAGCAATATCTACCGAACATTCTCTGCCCTGTACGATCAGCCGACAACTCGGAGAGTCTGTGTCGGATGGCCTGCGTCCCCTTTGAATGGGGAGGGGTCTCCGGCATGTTGAAAGTAACGGTCCGAGACGACGCCCCCGTGGACTGCCTCCTCGGAAATGACCTGGAAAGCTCCCCGTGGGCAGCCGTGGAGCGAAAAGAACACTTGGGGATGTTGGGCGTCCCAGACTGGGCGTGCGTCACCACCCGGTCTATGGCCGCCCGTGCCAACCATCACCCGGAAGAACCAGAATGGCCGGCGCCTCCGCCGCCGGTCGCCCCCGCCGAGACCCCCGACCAGTGCATCCCCCTCGAACCTGCTCAACCTTCCGACCTTGCTAATCTCGACCAGTGGGCTCAAGAAGGGGGGCCCACACAAGAACAATTTCGTCAGGAGCAGAAGACCTGTCCCTCCCTTGAGGGACTCCGACAACAAGCGCTCGCCCAAAGCGCAGGGGATACCTCCGGAGCTCATTGGGTCTACTGGGACAATGACCTACTGTACAGCGAGCAACGAATCGCCGAGCTGGGGGCCAACCGAGTACTAGTGGTGCCACTCCGCTTTAGAGACTTCCTGCTAAATCTGGCCCACGATGTCCCCCTGGCAGGGCACCTGGGACAAGATAAAACCTACAGCCGCCTAGTGACCCACTTCTTCTGGCCAAAAATGAGAAACGATGTGCACCAGCATTGCCGATCTTGCCCCACGTGCCAAGCCAGTGGGAAGAGCGGCCGCAAATTAAAGGCCCCCCTGCAACCCTTTCCCGTAGTCACAACCCCATTTGAGAGGGTCGGAATAGACATTGTGGGACCCCTAGACCCACGTACAAGACAAGGCCATCGCTTCATCCTAGTACTAGTGGACCACGCCACCCGCTACCCTGAGGCTATTCCTCTCCGGACCGTCACAGCCCCAGTGGTCGGCAGGGCCCTGATGGGGATCTTCTCCCGTGTGGGGTTCCCCCGAGAAGTCGTCAGTGACAGAGGCACGAACTTTATTTCCAAATACATGAAGTCCCTCTGGCAACAGTGTGGGGTCACCTACCGCTTCACGACCCCCTATCACCCCCAAGGAAACGGACTTGTTGAACGGTTCAATCGCACACTAAAAGGGATGATCGGGGGATTGGAAGAACCCCTCCGTCGCCAGTGGGACGTGCTGCTGCCGTGCCTCCTCTTCGCCTACCGGGAGGTCCCACAGAAGTCCCTAGGCTTCAGCCCATTCGAGCTGCTCTATGGGCACCCAGTACGGGGGCCACTCAGCCTGATCAAAGAAGGCTGGGAGTTGCCTCCGGCCAAGAGTCCTCCAGATGTCTTCCGGTACCTCCTCACCCTCCGCAACCAGTCCCAGCGGTTCAGAGACCTAGCGAAAGCCAACCTAGAGGCCAGTCAAGAGGACATGAAGAGATGGTATGACCAGAACGCCTCATCTATTGAATTCGAGCCGGGGCAACAGGTCTGGGTAATGTCCCCCACAGAACCGTGCGCTCTCCAAGACAAATGGACGGGACCCTTCAAGGTAATCGAGCGCAAGGGACCCGCCACCTATCTGATCGATATGGAGTCCGCCCGGAATCCGCTCCGAGTCCTCCACACCAACAGACTGAAACCCCACTTTGCACGAACAGAACTCAGCCTCTTGATGGCCACAGACAACGGGGTTGAGGACGACTCCGAGCCTCTCCCTGACCTCTTGCGGACCCAGGAGCAAGACGGCTCCGTGGATGGGGTCCGACTCTCGGAGACCCTCACCCAGGAACAACGCCAAGAGTGCCAAGCCCTCCTATCACGATTTGCCAGCCTGTTCTCCCTCACCCCAGGTGTCACTTCCTGGTGTGTGCACGATGTGGACACCGGAGACAGCCCTCCTATCCGCCACCGGGCCTACCGCGTACCTGATCGGGTACGGGCCTGCATCCAGGCGGAAGTAACTAAGATGCTCACGCTCGGGGTCATCGAGCCCTCCGACAGTCCATGGGCCAGCCCGGTCGTACTGGTCCCCAAAGCAGCCGCCCCCGGAACCACACCCGAACTCCGGTTCTGTGTCGACTACCGGGGCCTGAATGAAGTCACCAGAACGGACGCACACCCCATCCCCCGGGCAGATGAACTGGTCGACCGAATGGGCGCTGCCCGTTACCTCAGCATCTTCGATCTAACGGCAGGCTATTGGCAGATCGGCCTCACACCCCGAGCACAAGAACGTTCTGCCTTCTCCACCCCCGATGGCCACTATCACTTCACGGTCATGCCCTTCGGCATGAAAAATGCCCCAGCGACTTTCCAACGGCTCGTCAATCAGGTCCTGGCGGGGCTCGAAGAGTTCAGCGCCGCCTACCTGGACGACATCGCTGTGTACAGCCACCACTGGACCGAGCACCTCCACCACCTCCAGGCAGTGTTGCAAGCCCTTCAGCGAGCTGGCCTCACGATCAAGGCCAGCAAATGTCAAATTGGACAAGGGTCAGTGACCTACCTCGGACACCAAGTGGGAAGCGGTCTAGTGGCCCCTCTTCAACTGAAAATTGCCGCCATCCAGAACTGGCAACCCCCTAACACTCAAACTGAGGTGCGAGCCTTCCTGGGCCTCACGGGCTACTACCGAAGGTTCGTGAAAGACTATGGTACCATCGTGGGGCCTCTCACCGAACTCACGTCGAAAAATCAGCCCAAGAAGGTGAACTGGACCCCAGAGTGTCAAGCGGCCTTCGAACAGCTAAAGGCCGCCATGTGTTCCGCTCCTGTACTCCAGGCCCCAGACTACAGCCGGGAGTTCGTCGTCCAGACGGACGCCTCCGACCAGGGCATTGGGGCGGTCCTGTCCCAGGTGAACACCGAAGGCCTTGATCAACCGGTGGCCTTCATCAGCCGGAGACTCCTACCACGGGAGCAACGCTGGAGCACCATAGAGAGGGAAGCCTTCGCTGTGGTATGGGCCCTCAAGAAGCTCCGACCCTACCTTTTTGGCACCCACTTCCGGGTGCAGACTGACCACCGACCCCTGCAGTGGTTGATGCATATGCGGGGGGAAAACCCAAAACTGCTACGCTGGTCCATCTCCTTGCAAGGTATGGACTTTACCGTTGAACACCGGCCTGGGTCTGACCACGCCAACGCGGATGGCCTGTCCCGGTTTTTCCGCCTCGACGAAGAGAGTCCCCAAGAGGATGGGTAACTCTCCCCGCCTTCAGCTGGGGGGGACGCATGTTGGACAGGCCACGTGACGGGCCGCTCTCCCCCGGCTCGACCAAGCCCGAGCCAGTCATACAAGCACCACACCCCACCATTGCACGTCCTACGTCCCCTCAGGGACACCTGCCCCCGAGCATGATAACCTCGTGGGTCCGATCCACGGCCGACCCACGCGCCCAGCCCGGGCCGCCATCTTGGACACTTCGCCACGAGGCCGCCTGGCCCCCGATCGACCTCAACCCTGGGCCTAGCCCGGCCTCAGACATTCCGGCACCACCCTCCACCCAGGAGGTGAGCGAGCTACTTGGCCAGTCAATGGGAGAAAGAGGTGTCGATGGTTCTCCCCCGGCCAGTGCCGCTCGCCCATCGCCTCCCCGGGCGCTGGCTCCACCCCCCTGCTGGGTGTCTGGACTCCCTCATCCCGGACCTCCCGACCTCCAAGTGCGAGGGTCCGGACATCAAAGCACGCCAGCCCTATAACTGGGGCAGCTCCAGAACAGGAAGGCAGTTGTATCTTGGAGTCGAGAGACGAAAGAAGAACTCATCCTGGACGGACTACTGGCGCTGCCGTAGCTCTGTCCTGTGCACCATCATCCTGCCTGGTGGCGCTGCCACAGCCGTCGTAACCTTCATCCTTCACCGTCGTCCGGATCTGCTGGCGAGGCCGCGGACCGTTGTAACTGTCATCTGCATCGGGACCTGCTTGGCTTCTCCACGGCCCGTCGACCATCCTTCATCCATCTCGGGACCTGCTTGGCTTCTCCACGGCCCGTCGACCACCCTTCCTCCATCTCGGGACCTGCTTGGCTCCTCCACGGCCCGATCAGCAACCACGCCGAGCTCGAGGATTGAGAGCTATTGAACTCATTGGTAACTAAGACTGTCCCGCTACCCTTTTCCTCAACCAGAGATCAGAACCGAGGGGACCCCTGAGTCCAGACCTCCTTGTATTATATCAACGTAACCTAAGAAGTGCATATAAAGTCTCGTTAACCTTCAATCTTGTGTGGTGTCCGTCTGTGGGGGGGAAGTTACTTATCTGTACAGTCGTTGGAGACGGCTCTCCCTGGAGACCTCTCCCCGTAATCTCGGCCGACCCTCCCGGTCCGTCTAACACCGCTCTATCAGCCACTGTCAGTGGCCCAATTTTGGACAGTTTCAGCCAACTTTCTGAGGATGATTTTCTAAAAACCCTCTCTGACTTGAAAAGTGGCTCCCCTAACGATCCAGCACCTATCCACATTCTCAAACAAGTTGGACCCACCATCTCGCATCTGGCCACCAATCTTATTAATGCTTCGTTTAACCAAGGAGTGGTTCCTCCTAATTGGAAACATGCCATTGTTAAAGCTCTGCAGAAAAAACCGGGTATGGACTCTACAGATCTGACTAACCTCCGCCCAATATCACTCCTTCCTGGATTAAGTAAGATTGCAGAGAAGGTAGTCAACAAGCAATTGTCTGCCTTCCTTGAAACCAACAATCTCCTTCGACCCACACAGACAGGCTTCCGTCCAGGTCAAGGGACGGAAACAGCCCTTTTGAAGGTAGTTGAAGAGGCAAGATGCATCTTGGATTCGGGAGGATCAGTGTTACTGATCCTCCTGGATCTAAGCGCTGCATTTGATACGGTGGACCACAAAACCCTCATCAAGCGCCTCTTCAGTTTGGGAGTAAGGGGCACAGCCCTTTGCTGGCTCTCTTCGTTCCTAAAAGACAGAACATTTCAGGTCTGCGAAGGGAATGTACGATCCGACATTCTCCCTCTCCAGTGTGGGGTCCCCCAGGGCTCTTCACTGAGCCCTACACTTTTTAACACATACATGGCCCCCCTGGATGACGTGGTCTCCCCTTTTGGGATAAAAGCCGTCACATATGCTGACGACACCCAAATGATCGTATCATTTTCCCTGGAAGAGGACAAGGTAAAAAACCTTCACGATTGTCTAGAGGATATTCATGCCTGGATGTCCGCCTCAAGGCTTAAGCTCAATGGCTCGAAAACTGAGCTCATGCTGTTGGGAAATAAAATATCTTCTCTTCCATCTGCTATGTGGCCAGCATGCTTAGGCCCCCTCCCTCAACCCAAGACTGAATTAAAAAGCCTAGGTTTCTGGCTTGAACAGGACCTATCCCTCAAAACGCAAGCGAAAAAAACAGCTGGCACTTGTGTGGGGCTACTGCGTTCCACTAGAAAGATCCTCCCTTTACTTCCAGGACCCTCCCAGAAATTGCTCGTTCAAGGTCTAGTCTTATCAAGACTAGATTATTGCAATGCTCTCTTTCTTGCTGCCCCGGAATCCACGATCAACATTCTTCAAAGAACACAGAATGCCGCAGCTAGGATTCTTACTGGGACCTCTCGCAGGGTCTCAGCCAAACCCGCCCTCAAGGCACTACATTGGCTGCCGATCCGTGAAAGGGTCAAATTTAAGGCCCTCTGCACGGCCCATAAAGCTTTGCAAAATCAAGGGCCTCCAATGTTAAAAAACATGATCTTTCCATACAGACCCAATAGGCCCCTACGATCAGCTCAAGGTCATCTGGCCACGGTCCACAAAATCAGAAAAGCCCGAACTGGAGGACGCCGTTTTTCGGTCAATGTGGCCACCTCCTGGAATGCTTTGCCATTTCACCTTCGTTCTGAGTCCAATCTTCTGAAATTTCGCAAGCTCCTAAAAACTCACCTCTTCCCGCAATAACCTTTTCCCTTCCCCGTCTTCACCCTCAGAAGTTCTGCAATTTCAGCGCTGGGACGCTCACGGGCAGCCATGCGCTATATAAGACCTAAATTTCATTTCATTTCATTTCATTTCATCCAGAAACAGGGGTAGAGGATTGGAGAATCCCAAGAAAGTTTCAGTAGCACCGGATACCAGACTTGCGATCTCCAAGTTGGAGTCACTAGGATGACATCTGCCCCCTGTCTCCTAACCTGATCAGAGAGGCGCATGATCATCATAAATGAAGGAAAGGTTTGGTTTGCCAGTCCTGAATGAAGGCATGCGTGGTCACGTCCTTTGGATGCCAACTGTAGTACCTTGAGAGTTGGTGATCCAAACGAGAGGCAAAAAGATCCACAGAGAATAGGCCCCCTCTGTCGTGAAGGGCTTGAAACATTGATGGATGACATCACCAGAGGCTCACGTCCTGAAGGTGACTGGAGAGCCAATTCGCTACCTGATTGGGCACCCCTGGGAATTACTCCGCCATCACCAAGACTTGATTCTCCAAGCAGTAGTCCCAGAAACTGCGGGCCAGGTCTGAGAGATTCTTGGAGTGGATCCCCCCAAATGATTTATGTAGCGCACCACTGTCACATTGTCCATCTTGAGAAGGATGAAGCATTCTGCCTGGTCCTTGGTACAGCATCGGACTGCAAACCACCCAGCTAGGAGTTCAAGACAGTTGATGTGCATGGATCTTTCTAGTAAGGACCATCTTATACCTGTGGCAAGTCCCCACATCTCGCTCCCAACCTGCTTGAGTCGGCTCTATCAACAGGTCTGGCATCAAACCAAAGATCATCCCTGAATCTGCTCCCGTGCCTCCTCCTAGACGGGAACAACTTGGGGGAGTGAGGCCTTTCCTGTGATGCAAGGCTTTTAAATGCTGTAGGGCCCGATCAAGATGGCCTGGAAAAATAGCCTGTATGGAGGATGACAACAGTCCCCCCACCCATGCAATCTGTCTTAGGGAGGTGGAAGGTTGTACCACGAGACAACACAGCTCAAGTTTTATCTTGGTCAATTTCCAGGAAGGCCCAGACCAAATCCACCACAAAACCCAGGAACACCAGAAATTGAGAGGGAGTAAGCATCGACTTTGTCCTGATTGATAATAAATCCTAGTGACTCGAGGAGAGAGACCACCATTTGAAGGTGTACAAACAGAGCCTAAGGGCATTGGTCCATGAATAGGATGTAGTCAAGTTAGATTATTACACATATGGCCCAGGACCCTGGAAATTCCACCACCGTGTGCATGATCATGGTGAAGCACCATGTGGTAAATAAAAAAACTAATTATTTACGCTGTTCGGAATTTCTATAATTACCCAAGAAAATGGTAATGCGTAGAATGAGGAGCAGAGTCCGTGGTCTTCGAGTTGAAAGGGTTTTATTCCAGAACTCGAGTTAAGGGAGAGCTCCTTCACCAAGCGGGTTCAGGAGTAGTCTGCTTTACTTGGAACATAACAGCACTTATATACAGTACTAGTACAATCAAAAAGAAGGAGTTCCCTTAGACTTGATTCAATCATTCATGATGTAATCATACGGAAGGCATAGCATGCTTGTTCTCATTTAAAGAATAACCTGAATAGCATTTACATATAGACAATCATATTGCATCGGGGTGATTGTGGTGACAAGTTACAGAGTTGCTAGTATCTGAGGACAGAGAATCGAGGCATTGTTACAGGGTCATTTCTGTCGGAAAGGTAAAGAGGACAAGGCATTGTGCGTTCTTTACTTCTTACACAAGGGCGGTGATGTCTCACAATGGTATGTGTGTGCAGCTGGGAAGAAGGAGAATGGGCTATAGTAAACTATTCTTCTTCGTGGCTGTCTCGTGTGCTTGATTAGGTTTTCCCTTAGTTGTTAACCCAACCCATGGCTGTCCTCGCAAACTGGGAGATCATTGATGAGCGAGAGCTGCTTGTTTTTGGTGACAGAGTTTAGGGAGGGGGTTTTCGAGTCAACCATCTGACTGACTCCGTTCTGGTCTAAAGGAAAATATCGAACGGGACGGAAACCCGTAGGATACTTGGTAGCTGGTCATTATTCTTTGCATGTGCTAGTATTATAAGAAAAAGAGCAGGCAAGAGGGGGGGTATAACAGGATTTGCGCTTGAAGTAGGAGAATCGGCTTGCCTGGTCGATGTTAGGATGGATAGGGTGCATGATGGGACACCAGGCGGAAAAGGGAGTTTTTTTAGTCAAATTCCACATTCCCTCCTTGTCCCATAGAATCCCTATTACAGAAATTCTTAATCAATTTCTATATTCATCAGATCGTATACTTGTTCCTGTAACATGATCATTTCATTTCTCTTTCCTCTGTTTCGTGGACGAGGAGTACAGGAAGTGGCACACAGTCCACAAAGGGCGGGGCCACACTGGACACAGAGGCAACAGGTGAAGATAGTGGCCAAAACGAGGCCCAGGACTGTTAGTGCCTTCCACCCCAGGTGGACAGGAGGGCCCACAACCAGCCGGTCAGGGACCATGTGCCAGTGTCCATATCCAATTTATCGGATAGTACATGGAGGCGGGATATAGCAGAATAAACTGATGGGGCGTTGTCTGGAATAAATACACAACAACTGGACCCTATTACCTTACACACACCACCACGGTCGGCTAACAGGACATCCAAAACTATACGGTGCTGCAGTGTCATGAGTCTATCTGCAGCTACTTCAGCTGTAATGTGATTTAAGGCGCCAGTTGTTTCATCAGCTTTTGACATTTGAACTGGTCTAAACATCAGGTGTTACCATAACCTGTGGCAATTTATCACACATGATAAATTATTGCAAAGACATGTTTTCTTATCTATACCACTATTATAAAGAGAGAACTGTGTCCTTTGACCCAGGTAAACTCGAAAAGTACACCACCAATCACAACACCCAATACAGCGTTGGAAAGGGGAGGTCCAGGAGATGGACAAAGGCTATACATTTGGGCAATATATACATTACAAAGTGAAAACAATATTCGGGGTAAAGTAGTTCCTTGAGGGCGTTCTTCTGCAGTTAGGGAGTAGCATGGGCGTGTCAAACTAAACCTGTGGGCGGCAACATTGGCAGAGGGGCATGGCCCATACAACGTCACTCGCTTCCAGGGGCTGCGAGCTTCAGGCACACAGAGCACAGCCGGCACACACAAAACACAGCGAGTTTAGTAACACAGAAACTCGCTGCATGAAGACAGAAACTCGCTGCAACATTGAAGCATCTATAGAAGTAAGCGATAGTGACGGTGGGCACATAAAGAGAGTGGGCGTGGGCTGGTGTAACTTACTGAGTGAGGTGACATAAACAGCGTGGGCGGGGTTTGAGGGACGTCGTCATGTGTAAGTAAACGGAAAAAATATTCACATATGCCATGAATGTAGAAGTTGATGTGTATTCACTTCAGGCAGACACACTCGGCGCATCAGTTCTGTAACAACGCCTTATAAGGGTCGTGGCTTCCATCAATGGCGCGGCTTCCATCAACAAGACGCGTTACGTAGGAATGCTACATTCATGGCCCGCCTATTGCGATTACATACGTCACAGCCTTCACGACGCCACGCAAAGAGTTCCCTAAGGAAAACAGACACAGACTCGACGCTCCTGCTGCTCAGCCTCCTTCTGCCCCGGACTACGTCGGGAAGGGCTGCTAGTTCCTTCTAAAGTGGTATAGATTTATAAATTTCAACAAGTGTAGCTGAAAAAGGAATTAGCAAAGTGTCAGTCAATGAGAATGCCAACAGCAGTCACCCAAGCACAATAATAGGCAAAGCATCAACCTCCCAAGAGAATTTACACCCATCCAGCATAATGAAGTAGACTAACATGTGACAAGTGCAGTTGGTTTTGTATGTCTAACACCTTAGCAGATCACTGAATCCTGAACGAATAGCGTTTGTGAAGTAACTTGCGATCAGGCATATCCTCTTTTTTGGTTTTCTGACAGCTAATTAAAATCCTTTGTGATTTCCCACCTCACATCTTAGCCAGGGGCTTCACTGCAGACCTATGGTCTAGGCCCTTTCTAAAGCACCAATTCCAGATGCACTTTTTCACCCTGAATCTCTGCATCTTGGGTGGTGTTACTCATAAGAATCCTGATTCCTGAACTCTCTTTGAAATAAACCAAAGGCAAGGAACATATATGAGTTTGGTCTGCACTGAAAGTTTGATGGCTAAATACAGAGGTATGGCAGGTTTGAGTCATGCAAGTGACAGAAGGTGCTTCATGAATAGACTCTGTTGATTTGGGATTTTTCCCCTCAGAACACATTATATGTGTGTGAAATGATGGCTCCATATGACAAGGAATGAGTACCGATCTCTGGTTTGGAGGGCACGCCATGTGCCTCTCATCGAGCTATAGAAGACTGATAGTGGGGTCAACAATGAATTATAATGGCAGGACAGGACATTTTACCTGTCTCCTGCTAGAGTGAGTTGTTAACTGGCCTCTCCCATGTTTTAAATTGGTCTGTCACTGTCTGTGGAGCTTGTGTTTACATGTGATTGTGGAAGCTGAGGAATTTGTTTTGATTTCCTAAACTAGAATGATGCATAAAATTAAGGTTGGTGAAAGTCAAGATAGCAATGTGACTTGCAGTGCTTCTTGAAAGCTTTCCTGAGGATCTTTGTGGGTGATAAGAATTTGGGGTATGGAGGAATGGAGACAGGTGAAACTTTTGAAGTATATTGAAAATGTATGCCTCTGTTATAATCTATTGTTCCCTAGAGGTGTTACTGCCAACAGGTTCAGTCACAGAGAAGGGGGGAACACCTCCCCCTTTTGTACCATTGTTTTGGGTTTCTTCTTTTTGGAAACTCCCACCCCCACCTTCCTGCTGATGATATGACTTTCAGTCTATGGTAGGACCAGTCTAGTAGGAATACCCAACCGAGAAACCGCCTGACTTGTGGAATACAGGTTTGGGATCGAAACTACCACCAGATTGCCAACATTTCTCTACCCGAAGTTAGAGCCTCATTCTAGTGACAGCTGAGAAACTCTTCTGTGCTGAAGTATTGGACCCACCTACAGCCATTTCCCCTTAGCCAAGTTAGGGAACAGGAATTTGGAAGTTCTGAAGTCTGCCAAGAGGAACTTTGAGGGAAGTAGCAGACTGACTACTGAGAATCAATTCATCATCAGTCAATTTATAGAGTGCGCTACTCACCCATGAGGGTCTCAAGGCGCTGGGGGGAGGGGGGCAGCTACTGGTCGAACAGGTGGAGGAGGTGGTGCCCTTACACGGCCCTTACACGAAGAAGACACTACATAGAAGACAAGGAGTGTGAGAACCTGAGACAAAGGAGCAGAATGGAACTCGCTGTAATCAAGAGAACAATTTTAACTACCAGGCCATGTCATGGGGCTGTGAGAACTGTTATCTCTTTAGTGGGGTCAGAGGCTGAAGCACCAGTAAGGGTTTGGTGCACTGGGGAATTGTAACTACATCCACTGGTATTCCTTAATAAGACAAATGACCTGTGACAGCATGGTGCCTGAAGAACACCAACTGAAGTATGCATAAAAGTGATGGATGGAATGTTTGAATTAATCTCAACTACTAGTAATCCCTCAGCTGCAGCACAGTCCAATGTTGTTTTGCACACTATGTTACATCAGTTTGGACTCAGCCATGTGCAAATGAGTCTTGACCATGCTCCAATAGGAACAGTGCAGCTTGAACTGCCAGGCCAGGTCCTTCTTGAACCGGAACACAAGCAACCTGTGACAAGTTTCACCCTTAATAGGGGTGAACACTCATAATGCAGTTCAAGATTGGGGTATTTGCGGAGGAAGACTGTGAACTTTGAGGACCATTCTGGAGGAAGGGATAGGCAGATGGCGTGCAACAGTTTCTGTACATGGGGATTTCCCCAACCGGATGGTCACTGAGTGGTAAGTGGCCTGCCAAAATTGCTGACTTAAAGGTATCTATGGATCTATAAGCAAGGCCCTCTGACACCAGGGAAGTGTGGAAATTCAAAATGTGGACAATGTCTGTCCCCATGGGATCCAGATGTCCCTGGTGACACCAGCCCAGCAATCTACAGCACGCTGATTCGTAGTGCTTGATAGAACTATCGTCCCATGCTCTTGAGAGGAAGGATGCAGCTTGTCATGAAAGGCCAGTAATTCTCCAAGCCATAAGTAACAGAGATCCTTGAATGACAAGATGATGGGGATTCCCTGCTGGTTCTCTGAGGAGATCCAGAAAGAGGGGTAGAGGATTGGAGAATCCCAAGAAAGTTTCAGTAGCACTGGATACCAGACTTGCGATCTCCAAGTTGGAGTCACTAGGATGACATCTGCCCCCTGTCTCCTAACCTGATCAGAGAGGCGCATGATCATCATAAATGAAGGAAAGGTTTGGTTTGCCAGTCCTGAATGAAGGCATCCGTGGTCACGTCCTTTGGATGCCAACTGTAGTACCTTGAGAGTTGGTGATCCAAACGAGAGGCAAAAAGATCCACAGAGAATAGGCCCCCTCTGTCGTGAAGGGCTTGAAACATTGATGGATGACATCACCAGAGGCTCACGTCCTGAAGGTGACTGGAGAGCCAATTCGCTACCTGATTGGGCACCCCTGGGAATTACTCCGCCATCACCAAGACTTGCTTCTCCAAGCAGTAGTCCCAGAAACTGCGGGCCAGGTCTGAGAGATTCTTGGAGTGGATCCCCCCAAATGATTTATGTAGCGCACCACTGTCACATTGTCCATCTTGAGAAGGATGAAGCATTCTGCCTGGTCCTTGGTACAGCATCGGACTGCAAACCACCCAGCTAGGAGTTCAAGACAGTTGATGTGCATGGATCTTTCTAGTAAGGACCATCTTATACCTGTGGCAAGTCCCCACATCTCGCTCCCAACCTGCTTGAGTCGGCTCTATCAACAGGTCTGGCATCAAACCAAAGATCATCCCTGAATCTGCTCCCGTGCCTCCTCCTAGACGGGAACAACTTGGGGGAGTGAGGCCTTTCCTGTGATGCAAGGCTTTTAAATGCTGTAGGGCCCGATCAAGATGGCCTGGAAAAATAGCCTGTATGGAGGATGACAACAGTCCCCCCACTGATGCAATCTGTCTTAGGGAGGTGGAAGGTTGTACCACGAGACAACACAGCTCAAGTTTTATCTTGGTCAATTTCCAGGAAGGCCCAGACCAAATCCACCACAAAACCCAGGAACACCAGAAATTGAGAGGGAGTAAGCATCGACTTTGTCCTGATTGATAATAAATCCTAGTGACTCGAGGAGAGAGACCACCATTTGAAGGTGTACAAACAGAGCCTAAGGGCATTGGTCCATGAATAGGATGTAGTCAAGTTAGATTATTACACATATGGCCCAGGACCCTGGAAATTCCACCACCGTGTGCATGATCATGGTGAAGCACCATGTGGTAAATAAAAAAACGAATTATTTACGCCGTTCGGAATTTCTATAATTACCCAAGAAAATGGTAATGCGTAGAATGAGGAGCAGAGTCCGTGGTCTTCGAGTTGAAAGGGTTTTATTCCAGAACTCGAGTTAAGGGAGAGCTCCTTCACCAAGCGGGTTCAGGAGTAGTCTGCTTTACTTGGAACATAACAGCACTTATATACAGTACTAGTACAATCAAAAAGAAGGAGTTCCCTTAGACTTGATTCAATCATTCATGATGTAATCATACGGAAGGCATAGCATGCTTGTTCTCGTTTAAAGAATAACCTGAATAGCATTTACACATAGACAATCATATTGCATCGGGGTGATTGTGGTGACAAGTTACAGAGTTGCTAGTATCTGAGGACAGAGAATCGAGGCATTGTTACAGGGTCATTTCTGTCGGAAAGGTAAAGAGGACGAGGCATTGTGCGTTCTTTACTTCTTACACAAGGGCGGTGATGTCTCACAATGGTATGTGTGTGCAGCTGGGAAGAAGGAGAATGGGCTATAGTAAACTATTCTTCTTCATGGCTGTCTCGTGTGCTTGATTAGGTTTTCCCTTAGTTGTTAACCCAACCCATGGCTGTCCTCGCAAACTGGGAGATCATTGATGGGCGAGAGCTGCTCGTTTTTGGTGACAGAGTTTAGGGAGGGGGGTTTTCGAGTCAACCATCTGACTGACTCCGTTCTGGTCTAAAGGAAAATATCGAACGGGACGGAAACCCGTAGGATACATGGTAGCTGATCATTATTCTTTGCATGTGCTAGTATTATAAGAAAAAGAGCAGGCAAGAGGGGGGGTATAACAGGATTTGCGCTTGAAGTAGGACAATCGGCTTGCCTGGTCGATGTTAGGATGGATAGGGTGCATGATGGGACACCAGGCGGAAAAGGGAGTTTTTTTAGTCAAATTCCACATTCCCTCCTTGTCCCATTGAAACCCTATTACAGAAATTCTTAATCAATTTCTATATTCATCAGATCGTATACTTGTTCCTGTAACATGATCATTTCATTTCTCTTTCCTCTGTTTCGTGGACGAGGAGTACAGGAAGTGGCACACAGTCCACAAAGGGCGGGGCCACACTGGACACAGAGGCAACAGGTGAAGATAGTGGCCAAAACGAGGCCCAGGACTGTTAGTGCCTTCCACCCCCAGGTGGACAGGAGGGCTCACAACCAGCCGGTCAGGGACCATGTGCCAGTGTCCATATCCAATTTATCGGATAGTACATGGAGGCGGGATATAGCAGAATAAACTGATGGGGCGTTGTCTGGAATAAATACACAACAACTGGACCCTATTACCTTACACACACCACCACGGTCGGCTAACAGGACATCCAAAACTATACGGTGCTGCAGTGTCATGAGTCTATCTGCAGCTACTTCAGCTGTAATGTTATTTAAGGCGCCAGTTGTTTCATCTATGGCGGCCTGAACTACACGAGTTAGTTGCCGGATGTGGCGACTATTTGCCATAGGTCCCCAGAAAGGGAGGAAACCTATAAAAAAGTCTCCAGCTTCTTGTCCTGCAGTATCTTCTGCATCTATGACCCCCCTTCGTTGTCTTCTAACTTGGGTCAGAGGGTCAATTAGGTGGTAATTGGCAGGGGCTGTGTAAGTCGGTGGTAAAAGGAATGCGATGTAGCATTTTCCAGACCAGCCTTGAGGCAACCAAGTGCGCGCATGGGGTCCTCAAATGAAATAGGTGTTTGGGGCAGTTACTATGGTCGGAAAATCGGGAGCGGGCAGTGTGTATGTCCTATCACACTCGCTGTTCCCCATTACTTCCCCTTTTCCTTTCCCCCTTATGCAAAACCGGCCGTTTTGCGGTACTACCCAACCTCCTTGATCTGTCCGTCTTTGATCGACGGAAAACATTTCCCTGAAGGAAGCAATGTCATGGAACTGAGAGTAACTAATGTTTTCGTGGTCTTCAGCCCTCCCCGAGGTCACAGTGAGATCCACCATTTTGGAAACAGCCCTTACTATTTTAGTCTTCACTTCGTTCCAATTACTCTCGTTTTTCAATTTGGTCGGGGGAATGTTTCTGACTGAGGCAGAGAAAATCATGGCTAAGGCATAGGCGGACCCTGAATAACCAAACGGGAGGGAGAAAAAGGGCATTCCCTAATGTACGGAATGTGGCATCAAGCCACAAACCCAACAGTTTGTCTTGTTGACTATGAGTTGGTGTTTATGGAGGGTGGAAATAAATGTATTATTTATAAATTCCTTTCTTCTGTCCTCGAGGTGTGGGGGAAGATCAACATGGGAAAGCATAGTGGTATTCTTTACAAGTGTGGAAGAATGCGGAGGGAAAACTGTACATAAGATCCATCCCAGACAGGCTGCTACACAGCAAACAAGTAACATTGTAAATAGAAAGATCGAGAACCTGCTATGCAGTTATTTTATATAATTAGTCTTTTTCCACTGGCGCACCGCGTCATTTCTCCTCATAGTGTTTACGGATTAAATATCAAAAATGTCTCTGGAGACAAGATCAAAACGTCTCCCAGCAGCCGCTTCACCAAGAGCTTGTTCCTGGGCTTAATTAGCCACCGGTGCGTTACGATCAGGTGTAATGTCTTTAGTCTGTTTTTGGTGAGATCGCAGCCGCGATCGGTATTCCTGTTGAGGAGTGAGTTCTGGAAGTGGTGGAAGTATATCCGGGGCGTTTATAGCCGTTGAACAGGGCACAGTGTCTGTAGGTGTAGGTCCAAAAAATTTCCGACAGTGGCTAGCGTGGAGCCACCCTTTGCGTCCTTCTACTTTGACGGCCGTCCTTGTGGTCAGGAGGACTAGTTTGGGAGCTGTCCACCTCTTCTCCAGGGGGCTGGTATGATCGAAGTTCCGCACTAGGATCCAGTCGCCGGGCATGATGGTATGTTCTCCAGGCGTGGTGGGGTCTGGAAAGGCTGCTGTAACCTGTGAACGACAAGATTGGAGTGCAGACATCAAGGAAGCCAGGTAATCTGTCAACATATTAGAATCAATGTCAGTCAGTTTTCTAGGAGAAGGGACACCCCAGATGTTAGGAGGTCTCCCGAATGTTATTTTGAAAGGGGACAGTCCCGTCCGGGAATGTGCCACCATCCACATGTAAAAGAGAGCGACCGGGAGGGCAGTGACCCAGTCTATCCCTTTTTCTGCACATACTTTGGCTAGTTTTGTTTTCAAAGTCTGGTTGTGCCGCTCGACTAGGCCGGCTGCTTGAGGGTGTCGGACACAATGAAATCTCCAGGAATATCCCAATAGTAGAGAAACAGCCTCCATTAGTTTGGAGGAGAAGGGCTGTCCATTGTCTGAATAGACGACCCTCAGTAACCCATACCTGGGGAAGAATTCTCTCACTAATTGCTTAGCGGTTGTCTGGGCACCATAGTCTGGGACGAGGTATGCTTCAGTCCATCGTGTCAGTGTACACACTACCACTAGTACATATTTGTACCCTCTGCATCTGTCCATCTGGATATAATCCATTTGGAGGACTTCGAAAGGATGATCAGGAGGCTGGAATCCACCCTGTTCTACTGGTACTCCTTTACCAGGATTAAATTGGCAACATATCATGCAAGTTTTTACTTTTTGTTTGGCTGCAGCTCTTAGATGTTTATTAAACCAGATATTCCGTAAACTATCCAGCATACCTTTCTCGTCTAGGTGAGCGGGGCTATGGACCGTGTCAATTATGACTTGCACCATGGAATCAGGGAGAAACCATACTGTTCGGTCTTTGGTCATCCAACCCTGATCAGTCTGGACCCCTCCTTGTTCAGTCCATTTTTTTATTTCATCTGTGGTGGCATGTGTCTGTATATCTAGAACATCTTTCAAGGGGTCCCTCACTATCATGGTGGCAGTCTGTGTGGGTAACTGAGAGTCTGATGTATTCACTGGATTCTGGGCTGTCAGTTTAGCAGTCTGGTCTGCTAAGTCATTTCCTTTAGATATGGTGTCTGTAGCTTTGGTATGTGCTTTGCACTTCAGAATAGCTATGGCTGTAGGTAGGTGTATGGCATCTAGTAGGGCTTGAATCAGGGGACCATGCTGTATTTTGGCCCCATGTGAGGAAAGGAAACCTCTTTCTCGCCATAACACTCCAAAATTATGGACTACACCAAATGCATATTGGGAATCGGTGTAGATGTTAACTTTCAATTGCTTTGCCCATATGCAAGCCTGTGTCAGAGCGATGAGTTCTGCTGCTTGGGCTGACAGGATGTCTATTCTTTGGGTCTCTATAACTTTACAGTCCGTTGTTACTGCATAGGCTGCCACTAACTCTCCAGCACTTGTCCTCATGCACGACCCATCCACATAAAGTGTTACATCAGGATCTGGGGGTGCAACATCTGTTAGGTCCTGTCTTGGTTTTGTCACTACATCGATCATCTCCACACAGTCATGTTGTGTCGTGTCATCTGAGCTTGAGGGCAAAAGGGTAGCGGGATTCAATACGTTGCATCGTCTGATCTCTATGTGTGGCTGAAAGAGCGGTAGTTCGTATCCTGTCAGTCTTGCTACAGTCAGGTGTTGTGCCTGTGTTCTGTTCAGAAGGACTTCCACAGCATGTGGTACTTGTACTATCAGGGGATGTCCTAACACTATTGAGTCACTTTGTCTTAAGGCCAGGGCTGTAGCCGCAACAGATTTCAGGCATGCAGGCAAAGCTTGTGCTACGGGGTCCAATGTGCTAGAGAAATAAGCACAGGGTCTATTTCTTCCTGCTTGGTCTTGAGTGAGGACGGATAGTGCTGTGCCGTCACGTTCTGTTACGAACAGGGTAAAATGCTTGCTGTAGTTCGGGGTGGCCAAAACTGGTGCTTGACACAGAGCTAGTTTCAGAGCTTCAAATGCTTGGGAGTATTCTGATGTCCAAGGGAGAGTTGTATGAGTGGCTGCTTCCACTGTGGTTAACTGTATGAGTGGCTTGACTATGTGGGCATACTGAGGGATCCATTGTCTGCAATATGAAGTGAGACCAATGAATGCACGGACTTCTTTCTGTGACTTTGGCTGTGAAATTGTCGAAATCAGTTGGATTCGTTCTTGTGTCAGTTGCCTACCCTCTTTGGACAGCAAATGTCCTAAGTAAGCCACTTGCTGTGCGCAGAACTGTAATTTTGAGGGAGACACCTTGTGACCTTTGTCTGTCAGGAAATGTAGAACTGTGAGAGATGCTTTTTCACAGTCAGGTTCTGTCCTTGCTGTGATGAGGATGTCATCTACATACAGTATCAATGCTGTGTTGGTAGGCATATTGATACTGTCAAGTTGTCTTTTTAGTGCTTGGCTGTAGATGCTTGGACTTTCTGTATAACCTTGGGGAGCTCTAGTGAACCTGAAACTTCGTCCCTTTAAACTGAATCCAAAAAGATATTGACTGTCGGGGTGTATAGGGATGCTGAAAAACGCATTCTTCAAGTCGATGACTGTGAAAAATGCAGCTTCGGGATCTATGGCAGTCAATAGTGAGCAAATATCTGGGACCACTGGATATTGTGGGATCACACATTTGTTCAGTTCTCGGAGATCAACCACCAGTCGGTAGACCGGGTTGCCTGAGGGTCAGTCCTTTTGAGGACTGGAAGAACTGGAGAATTGCAAACATTTGAATCCATCTCTATCACCACTCCATGTTCTATGAGTTCTTGGATTATTTTTAGTAAGGCTTGTTCAGCCTCGGGTGGAATCTTATATTGTCGTATACGAGGTAGGACTACACCCTCCTTGAGCGTGACTTGATGTGGGGTGATGTCCATGTATCCGACGTCAGTCGAGCTTTTTGCCCACAAATGTTGTGGGATGTCATTCAGTCTGGGGTCGAATTCTTTGACTGTGAAATGTCCTTTGAAATCTCATAGGAACAATTCTACTCCTTCCGGTGAACAGCATATTACTGCTCCTAGTTCTTTGAGTGTCTTGATTCCTAGTAAATTCTCTGGGCACGTTTCTGTAAGGACCAAATCAGTAGTACGTGTCAGAGGGCCTACTCCTAAAGAGACTTGTTCAGATACTTTGTTTATGATCGGTTTTCCTGAAAAGCCCAGAGATATAGTATGTGAGCCAGAGAGAGGAACCTCTGGGACTTCCTTATGACTTATGGTAGTCCTACTCGCCCCCGTGTCTATGAGGAATTTTCTGTCTTGTCCCAGTAAGTGAGCTTGTACATATGGACCTTTCTGATCCACTGGAACTGGGAGAAGGGGCAAGTCACTTTCTCTCTCAAGGCTGTCTCATGCACATGGTTCAAACTCGGGGTAATCTGACTGTGCGTTCTGGTACATCTGTGTGGTAGCAGTAGCAGGCTTCTGAACCTGTGGCGGCGTAATGGTTTGAGGCTGCTGAGTGTTACCTGGTCTAAAAGTGTGAGTGCGTTCTTTCGTCTTTCCTGTCGCTATGTTATGTTTCAGAACTGGACATTCCCTCACAAAATGGCCCTGCTGCTTGCAGTAGTTGCAAGTACCTTTATTGGCCCCCACATTACCTTTGGGGCCCGCATTTACTGGTGCCGTCTGTGCAACCAGTACCTTCATTTTTGTGTCTTTTACCCTTTTCTTTTCCTGTTCCTGTTCTTCCCTTATTCTGTTGTGGTGGTACTGTAACATCTGCAACATTTGTGAAGGACTATTTGCTTGCCAGGTACTCTCAATTTTCAACACTCTATTTCTGATGGGGGGTAAGGCGTTGTCCACCAATTTGGACACAAAAAGATGAGGATATGCCTTGCTACTGTGTGCGAGTCCACTATTTATAGAGAAACATTTCTCTAATCTGGTGTAGTAATCACCCGTGTCCTCGTCTGGCTTTTGTTTACAGGCAGAAATGGCATCCCAATCTTCCTTTATCGTTGTCAATAACAGAGGCAAGACCTGTATGAGGAGACTGGGCAGCTCTTTTACACATTCACCTAGACCTTCACCTGGTTTTCTGTCTGTCTCTTCTTGTTCTAGGGCAGCCCACGTAATCTTTTTACCACCCACCTCCCAGTCCTTTTCCTTCAATTTGTCAAATATGCCGGTAGGTAGAATTACCTTGAGGAGTATTATTATATCTGGATATGTAAAACTACCCATTTGGAGGATATCTTTCAACTCCCTATGAAATCCTCCGGGATCTTTTTTGTGGGGGGGCACCATCTTTTTCATTTCCAATATCTCTAACTTGGTTAGGGGAGTATACACATGTATTTGTTGCAGTGTACCATCTGGCTGGGGTATGGGGTGGACTTCTCGTAAAGGATATTGGCCTATACTGTAAGGTTCATAATCTGATGAGGCTAAAGTAAGTTGGAGGAAACGGAGGCGCAGGTCCAGAATGGTGTTGATCAATTCCGGTCCCCGAGACCTCCATCTATCTGTCACTACTTCCTGTAACAATGTGTATAGCTTGTCTGGTCGGTGGGAGTTATTCTCGTATAAGGTAGCCAGGTGTTGGACCATATAAATACCTGCTAGCCATTGTTCTGCTCGGGGAAGAGCCAGAAACATTTGCGCTACTATGTCTGGGCCATATACCCGGTGCTGTGATATCCAATGGGTGGCAGACCGGGCCAATTCTTTTTCTTGTTGGGTAAGGGGAGGCTCATTGTCCATCCATTCATCTAGGGCTCTTTCCGTGGACTGAAAAAGATTTTCCAAAGAAGGATCTAACCTTTTAATTTTCTGGGACACTCGCAGGGTTCGCCACTTGGGGCCAGGACAATGTCGCGCTACACCCAGGAAGTTCATTCTATCTAGTGTCGGACCCTCATCTTCCTCTGAGTCGTCCTCCTGTGTGACTTTCTCAGAGTGAATAGTGACAATTTTCTTAACCAGTCTTTTAGTTATTTTTTCGATCTGATGTCCCAGATCATGTGCTCCTCTGTGTATCTGATCACTAAGGTCTATTAACTCAGAGTCTACGCTTCCATTACCCAGGTCTAGTTCCCGGATCAGGCAATTTATGATGAACCGCAGGAGCAGTCCTCTGATGGGAACTTTTCTGTTTTTCATGACTTGGACCAGAGTATCCGGACCTTCACCTGTCCGTATGAATTCGTAAACTCTATCCAAATGCTTCGTTATATCGGGGACCTTTTGGAGTTGACCCAGGGCTTGTCTTAATCTCTCTGATATCGTGGTCATTGGGCCACTACCGGGTTCGGGGTCGTAAGGACACTCAAGAGACGGGACATCGTCTTTATCCTCAGCCCCGTTCCCGGATACTCCTAAATCAGAGGTAGAACCACCGGCTACTAGTTCAGGAGCACGTGTAGACGGGCGTGTTCTAGGCATGTTTACATAAGCGGGGGGTGGTTCGGACAGATAGGCAGGGAGAAAATTGTCGGGAGCAGTGGGAATTACTTTCACTGGGGACTTGGCGTGTTCTTCTACAATTCCTTCTGACAAAACGGGATAAATGCCAGTAACAAGGGCGCTTCTCTCTCTATCTGCCTGTTCAGCTAGGACTTTCTCACCTTCTTCCTGTAATTGCTTTTCTTTAGCCTGCTCCGACATTCTCTTACTTTTCTCGACTTTCCCTAGTTCTTTCTGGGCCCTCCTATGCGCTTCCTTACGCCATAACTCAATGGCTTCTGTCTGTGAGGGCCTCGCCTTTCTTTTCCATAACTCTTCCTCCACTCTCATAATGCATTCTATATCCCATGTACCTGTGGCAGGCCACCTATACGCCATTTCTAATTTCTCGGTATAGTCTACCCAAAGGTCTAAAAATAATATGGCACTCAATCCATGTTTGTTGTACATGAAATATCCAGGCGTATCTCTAGGCGGGATTTTAACTGGTTTCTCTAACAGATTCTTTTTGGTGCCTATTGTACGTAATTTGGAAAACAGAGGCATTCTTAAACTCAACAAATTACGGTTTTAAAAGACTTGGAATATACAAAAACAAACAAACACTTTATACACTAGAGTATAGAGCAATCTTACCGGGTCTCACGAATGAGACTCGTCTTTACCGTTTTCCAAAAATGGAACCGTCTTTATACTATCCCAGTGGTACTCACCAAGAAGCAAAACTTGAAGACCTGGTCATCGGACTCTTGACGCTTGCCCAGGAATTTGGGGCTCCAAAGACCTCGGACTCGGCGCTCTCACTGGTCAGGCTCTGGGTTGGGACGCTCTGCTATCTTCTTAACCGCCTTGTATGGATGATCAGTCGCAGTCTGCCTCCTCCTCGTCTCGAGGGAGTTAGCGGGAACACCCCGCTGTCGTGCACTTGAAGTTCGTCGTAAGTATGGAAGGGACAAGGACCCGACTTACATCGCCGGCGCGTAGGGAAGAGGGAGCGTTCCTGTTCAGGCGCCAATTAATGTGGTAAATAAAAAAACTAATTATTTACGCCGTTCGGAATTTCTATAATTACCCAAGAAAATGGTAATGCATAGAATGAGGAGCAGAGTCCGTGGTCTTCGAGTTGAAAGGGTTTTATTCCAGAACTCGAGTTAAGGGAGAGCTCCTTCACCAAGCGGGTTCAGGAGTAGTCTGCTTTAGTTGGAACATAACAGCACTTATATACAGTACTGGTACAATCAAAAAGAAGGAGTTCCCTTAGACTTGATTCAATCATTCATGATGTAATCATACGGAAGGCATAGCATGCTTGTTCCCGTTTAAAGAATAACCTGAATAGCATTTACACATAGACAATCATATTGCATCGGGGTGATTGTGGTGACAAGTTACAGAGTTGCTAGTATCTGAGGACAGAGAATCGAGGCATTGTTACAGGGTCATTTCTGTCGGAAAGGTAAAGAGGACGAGGCATTGTGCGTTCTTTACTTCTTACACAAGGGCAGTGATGTCTCACAATGGTATGTGTGTGCAGCTGGGAAGAAGGAGAATGGGCTATAGTAAACTATTCTTCTTCGTGGCTGTCTCGTGTGCTTGATTAGGTTTTCCCTTAGTTGTTAACCCAACCCATGGCTGTCCTCGCAAACTGGGAGATCATTGATGGGTGAGAGCTGCTCGTTTTTGGTGACAGAGTTTAGGGGGGGGGTTTTTCGAGTCAACCATCTGACTGACTCCGTTCTGGTCTAAAGGAAAATATCGAACGGGACGGAAACCCGTAGGATACATGGTAGCTGATCATTATTCTTTGCATGTGCTAGTATTATAAGAAAAAGAGCAGGCAAGAGGGGGGGTATAACAGGATTTGCGCTTGAAGTAGGAGAATCGGCTTGCCTGGTCGATATTAGGATGGATAGGGTGCATGATGGGACACCAGGCGGAAAAGGGAGTTTCTTTAGTCAAATTCCACAACCACATAGTGGATGACAGACCAAAGGGGAGCGTGATGAATTCAAACATGTCACCCTGCCATTGGAACTCAAGGAAGCAGTGGTGAGGGCATAGATTGGGATAGTCACAGAGGTGTCTTTCCGATCTATAGGCACTATCCAGTGGTTGGGTTGCATGAGGTCCCTGAGTAGGTGGATACCTTCCATTTTCAAATGGCGGGAAACCAACCACTTGCTAAGCTCCTTTAGGTTGACTACAGGTCACTGGCCCCGTTTGTTTACCACTAAGAGATTGCTTACAAAACTGCTTGGATACAGAATTCAATGTACTAAGCCCCCTTGCAAAGATGCTCCGTCATTTCTATGTCCACCAGCTCGGCATATGTGGAAAAGAAGACCTAGGGGATAGGAGGTCTTTCCTGGAAGCGGCAGCCAAAGAACTCTACGTGGAACCCTCTTACTGTTTAGAGAACCCAAGCATTGGAGGTAAGGAACTCCCAGTTGTGGATGAATCCCTGAACCCTGCCCCCCAGAAAATGCAGAGGAAATGGATGAGCACTCTCCTTGATTGGCACATTGTGCCCCGGTGATGGGCTGAACCTTGGATGGATAAAAATTCCCAAGTCTAGAGGTATCCTGGTATTGCCCTCTTCTATTGGGGAATCCTCTGCCAGAGGCTGGGTATTGTACACGGCCGGCCGAACGCCTCCTGCTTTGACCAGCCCGGGAGAAAACCGGGGGCGTAATGATGTGTTTAATTGACACCTGGGCCTTGTCCAGTGAACTGGAGGTCTGTACATATTTGCCAAGCTCCCAAATAAACAGGTCAGCGAGCAGTCTCCCCTCTGCGATGTGACCTGCTTTGGAAGTGGCAAGCTCCCCCAACTTGGAGTCAATCTTAATGAGGAGCGACCTACGCCTCTCCATGGAGAGGGTGCCCTTCATGTTTCCCAAGAAGATGATGAACCTCTGAACCCAGCCTGGCAGAACCTCGGGGGAAATCAATGACCCGGATGCCTTGGCATCCTCCGCCATGTCACGGATGTGGGTCAAGGGGCCTGCAATATCCAGAAGGTTGTCCTGGTAAGCTTGCCATGACCTGTCAATCCCCTTCTTGGGGTCATGCATGTACTTCCCTGGGAAAGATGCCATGTGTTCGTCTATCTCAGTTGTGAGAGCTACCTTGTTATCCAGGTAGGGACATGGGCATTCTACTCTCATAGAATTGCGTACCTCCTTATTGAGTGGCTTGCAAAGCTGCCCAGTAATGTAGGTCATGACTTTGTCTGCTGGTGTCCACTACAAGGAGCAGGGGTGCACCAAGGTGTCTGAGCCCAGCATATTAGAGGGGACCTAGGCAGTATCTGTACCTGGCTGTGGGTCACAGGGTGAAGGGCACCATGGGCAAGAACAGCTAATGTAACAAGCACTTAACTCGGCTGTAAGAGCAGCGAAGGAAGAGGAGGCGGCAAAAGGCACTATGGAGATGCTATGGAGCCAAGTGATTGGACAATGTTGAAGTTTGAACTGACTTTTTCCCCAAGGGTTGTGGGAAATGAAGTCTGTTATTGTGTTTTTCTAATGACTGCTGTTAATAAAAGTTGAGAAAGAACAGTGTATCCTTGCCTCCAGTCCTGAAATAGAATCTCACACTGACATAATCAAACACACTGATGAAGCGTAATTATCTTTAAATGATTTGTCTCGATCTAATCCTGCTCACTGGGTAGTGTGATACTAATACATACTTAAGAAACATGACTAATGGTGTAATTCATGAAACACAGGAGAGTTCCATCTGCATCGTAAAAGCATGCAGTGCGGTTGCAAACCAGTTCGAGATGAAAAATTATTCATGTGAGAGAGAAAATGTATAATGCTAATGAATTCGCAATACATATGTGCTATAAAAACATATAAATGCCAAAATCTGTGACGTAATGATGTTGTTTTTAACCAAATGATTATAAAAAGATAGTAAAAAGAACTCATTTAGTAGAAAAAGTGGATTGACTTAAGTTGTTAAAAATGAAATGAGAAATGACTTTTGTTCACGTAGCAGTACTGTCATGAAAACCTGCAATTTAAAAATTCCGAGAGAAAATGTGTTTGCTCACTTATAAATGATTTTGCAAATGAGTTAATGCTTGATGGGATACAAAATGGTGTTGATTATTAATGTTTATGGAGTATTCATCACAAAGGGTAGTACCTTTTCAGTAAATAATAATGTCTTAGTAGGGTTTTTCGTGTAGGCTGTAACATGCATTTTCATTTTTTTCTACAAATAAGACTAGAATGTGCTGACATGACTTCACTACCAGTTATGAGAACATTTGCTAAAGTTTCTTTTCTCTAGTTTTGAACAAAGGACACTCTCTCTGCTAGTACAAACTGTGACAACTATGATGCAAGCTCAGAAGTGAGCGTTTGGGAACGGACATGATCTAATACAAATGAATTCCTAGTTCTGAGGAGAAATTAAATTGAACTAGTAATAAAGGGATGAACATCGGACTAATGGTATTACGTATAATTTCCAGATCATTTGGATAAAAGTAATGATCATCCCATAGACAGACCATAGACTTTGACCAATGGAAACCGTGCAAACCCAGTAAACGATACTTTTGTTGGAAGGAACTATGCATAATTGGAAGTATAACTGCCCTTTGGGAAAAGGTCCCTGGCTGACTATCTTTGAAATTTCATAGATGCCTGGCATGCTGTCAAACTGAACTCCGATTTCCCTGAATTGAACTTTCCTGATCTCCTGCACTTTGCCAGCTGGTGATGGTGAGCAGGCAAACCTTTCGGCTGAAGTGTTAAATAACTCTGGCTATTGCAAGCTGTGCTCTAGTGTCTCTTCGGGCTCACCTTGAGACTCCATATTCCTGACAAATCGGCAACAGATTCTTGGTTAGTATGATTCAGATCTGTATTCTGAATTTGCGTTCATATTCTCTCTCTCTCATTATCACCAGGTATTGAATTGAAATGTGTTTGACTCTGAACTGTGACGTGTTGTGATTTTACCTGTACTAAACCGATAATCGAAATTAAATGATTCTAAATGTGTTTTTGTGCTTTGACCATTCAAACTGAAGTTTAGATTAAGATTTGCTTCTTGTAATCATACGTGTATGTTATTTTTATTGTCTAGTCGCTGAATATATTATAAGGTTCATGCATTGTTAGGAAGGCACTTCTTTGTTCCAAGTCGTCAGGAGAAGTGGCCGTTTGACTCTGATTACCTGAGTCCCTATTAGCTTGATTAAAAGATCTATCAGAAGACTTGGATGGTTTGTAAATATATAGACCTTGGTGTTGTAGATTTTTTATGGGCCAAACTTTGTGATATCATAGTTTTATGGTAGCTGAGGTGAATATGACATATATCAGTGGTGAGTAGTGATTAAAGTAACTAACCCGAAAAACCTATTATCATCACTTCCGCTGCGTCAACACCAATCACTTATTGTAGCTAGCTCCAAGCACTGATAGGCTGTAGGGTATTGTAACATAGTGAGGAGAAGGTAAAACAAGTTGTATTTACCTAAACGTTTGGGAATACCACATTCTTAGTTCAGGTGTTGAGAAGCAGAAAAGAGGTCTCCTGATCATGCGTTGTGCCATCCTATATACAGCTTGGAGAGTCATACCCTTGCATTCTGCTCTGGTAAGGGGAATACTACTAAGCAAGTGAGGGTTCTTCCCACATTCATGTGCATTCTGCTTCATGCTGGCTCAGTTGTGGGCTTGATCACTGTGATGGTCTCGGATATATGTGAATGTGTCCGAACAAAAGTTGCTTCATGCTGCACTGTGGCAACATGGTTCACTCAGACTCCATTATGCAGGAGTCATGACACTGAACGAGTGGCCATGAATGCTTAGTCTTTGTCATTCCTTTTCCCGACAGCCATCTTGGAAGAGAAAGAGGTAAAGAAGAACAGAAAAACTGTAAAAAAAATGTAAATGAAATCTTGGTTGACTTCTACAAGGCAGGTGGCCTGTGCTTATTAACAAATGAACCAAGCATTGGAAATGCAATAGGGCTCGCATTAGGAAAGTTTGAGCTATTGGTCTTATAAATGAATTTTTTTTATTTATGTGGTTTTTTTTAAAATAGCTAAATTAATAGCTTTGTCATTTACAATGCCAATAGTTATAACTTTTGCAAATGTGACACCTATAGCATTTGTAATGCAACATGTTTTGTATTTACGTGACTAAGATGTATTGATATTACAAATAACAATGGCTTTTAATTTTTTTAAATAATTAATACTTAAATAATTTATTTAATTTATAATGGCAATAGCTTAAACTTTTGTAAATAACTTTTGTGAAGATTATGTTCAGTGTTTTTTATTGTGACGAAAATCCAAGAACAGAAGTGAAATATTAACATCTTTCTGTGATTTGTAATAAAGCGTGAAAGCTTGAAAACAGCTTGAAACATTGAAAGAACATATTTGAACCAGTGATGCTGTGGTTGCGCTGAGTGATGCTGTGGTTGCGCTGAGTGATGCTCTGGTTGCGCTGAGTGATGCTGTGGTGGTGCTGAGTGATGCTGTGGTTGCACTGAGTGGTGTGTGCATCGGTGGAGCTTAGTGGGTGCATTGGTGGAGCTGTTTGGTGGGTGCATCGGTGGAGCTTAGTTGGAGCATCGGTGGAGCTGTGTGGTGGGTGCATCGGTGGAGCTGTGTGGTGGGTGCCTCGGCAGAGCTGTGTGATGGGTGCATCAGCGTAGCTGTGTGGTGGTTGCATCGGCGGAGCGGTGTGGTGGGTGCATCTGTGGAGCTGTGTGGTGAGTGCATCGGTGGAGCTGAGTGGTGGGTGCTTAAGTGGAGCTGTGTGGTGGGTGCATCTGTGGAGCTGTGTGGTGGGTGCATCTGTGGAGCTGTGTGGTGGGTGCATCTATGGAGCTGTGTGGTGGGTGCCTCGGTGGAGCTGTGTGCTGGGTGCCTCGGTGGAGCTTTGTGGTGGGTGCCTTGGTGGAGCTCTATGGTGGGTGCCTCGGTGGAGCTGTGTGGTGGGTGCATCAGTGGAGCTGTGTGGTGGGTGCATCGGTGGAGCTGTGTCAGTGGAGCTGTGTGGTGTGTGCATTGGTGGAGCTGGGTGGTGGGTGCATCGGTTGAGCTGTGTCGGTGGAGCTGTGTGGGGGCTGCATCGGTGGAGCTGTGTTGTGGGGGCATCGGTGGAGCTGTGTGGTGGGTGCCTTGGTGGAGCTGGGTGGTGGGTGCATCAGTGGTGCTGTGTGGTGGGTGCATCGGTAGAGCTGGGTGGTGGGTGCATCTGTGGAGCTGTGTGGTGGGTGCATCGGTGGTGCTGTGTGGTGGGTGCATCTGTGGAGCTGTGTAGTGGGTGCATCGGTGGAGCTGTGTCGGTGGAGCTGTCTGGTGGCTGCATTGGTGGAGCTGTGTGGTGGGTGCATAAGTGGAGCTTTGTGGTGGGTGCATCGGTGGAGCTGTGTGGGTGCCTCGGTGGAGCTGTGTGGTGGGTGCATCGGTGGAGCTGTGTAGGTGGAGGTGTGTGGTGGGTGCATCAGTGGAGCTGTGTGGTGGGTGCATCGGTGGAGCTGTGTGGTGGGTTCCTCTGTGGAGCTGTGTGGTGGGTGCATCGGTGGAGCTGTGTGGTGGGTGCATCGGTGTAGCTGTGTGGTGGGTGCCTCAGTGGAGCTGTGTGGTGGGTGCATCGCTGGAGCTGTGTAGGTGGAGCTGTGTGGTGGGTGCATCGGCGGAGCTGTGTCGGTGGAGCTGTGTGGTGTGTGCATCAGTGGAGCTGGGTGGTGGGTGCATCGGTTGAGCTGTGTCGGTGGAGCTGTGTGGTGGCTGCATCGGTGGAGCTGTGTGGTGGGTGTATAAGTGGAGCTGTGTGGTGTGTGCCTCGGTGGAGCTGTGTGGTGGGTGCATCAGTGAGCTGTGTGGTGGGTGCATCAGTGGAGCTGCGTAGGTTAAGCTGTGTGGTGGGTGCATCGGTGGTGTGTGGTGGGTGCAGTGGTGGAGCTGTGTGGTGGGTGCATCGGTGGAGCTGTGTGGTGGGTGCCTCGGTGGAGCTCTGTGGTGGGTGCATCGGTGAAGCTGTGTGGTGCGTGCATCGGTGGAGCTTAGTGGGTGCATTGGTGGAGCTGTGTGGTGGGTGCATTGGTGGAATTTAGTTGGAGCATCGGTGGAGCTGTGTGGTGGTGCATTGGTGGAGCTCTGTGGTGGGTGCATCAGTGGAGCTGTGTGGTGGGTGCATCAGTGAAGCTGTGTCGGTGGAGCTGTGTGGTGGGTGCATCGGTGGAGCTGGGTGGTGGGTGCATCAGTGGAACTGTGTAGGTGGACCTGTGTGGTGGGTGCATCGGTGGAGCTGGGTGGCGGGTGCATCAGTGGAGCTGGGTGGTGGGTGCATCAGTGGAGCTGTGTGGTGGGTGCATCGATGGAGCTTAGTGGGTGCATTGCTGGAGCTTTGTGGTGGGTGCATCGGTGGAGCTTAGTTGGTGCATCAGTGGAGCTGTGTGGTGGGTGCATCGGTGGAGCTGTGTGGTGGGTGCCTCGGCGGAGCTGTGTGGTGGGTGCATCGGTGGAGCTGTGTCGGTGGAGCTGTGTGGTGGGTGCATCTGTGGAGCTGTGTGGTGGGTGCATCGGTGGAGCTGTGTCGGTGGAGCTGTGTGGTGGGTGCATAAGTGGAGCTGTGTGGTGGGTGCATCGGTGGAGCTGTGTGGGTGCCTCGGTGGAGCTGTGTGGTGGGTGCATCGGTGGAGCTGTGTAGGTGGAGGTGTGTGGTGGGTGCATCAGTGGAGCTGTGTGGTGGGTGCATCAGTGGAGCTGTGTGGTGGGTTCCTCTGTGGAGCTGTGTGGTGGGTGCATCGGTGGAGCTGTGTGGTGGGTGCATTGGTGTAGCTGTGTGGTGGGTGCCTCAGTGGAGCTGTGTGGTGGGTGCATCGGTGGAGCTGTGTAGGTGGAGCTGTGTGGTGGGTGCATCGGTGGAGCTGTGTCGGTGGAGCTGTGTGGTGTGTGCATCGGTGGAGCTGGGTGGTGGGTGCATCGGTTGAGCTGTGTCGGTGGAGCTGTGTGGTGGCTGCATCGGTGGAGCTGTGTGGTGGGTGTATAAGTGGAGCTGTGTGGTGTGTGCCTCGGTGGAGCTGTGTGGTGGGTGCATCAGTGGAGCTGTGTGGTGGGTGCATCAGTGGAGCTGTGTAGGATAAGCTGTGTGGTGGGTGCATCGGTGGAGCTGTGTGGTGGGTGCAGTGGTGGAGCTGTGTGGTGGGTGCATCGGTGGAGCTGTGTGGTGGGTGCCTCGGTGGAGCTCTGTGGTGGGTGCATCGGTGAAGCTGTGTGGTGCGTGCATCGGTGGAGCTTAGTGGGTGCATTGGTGGAGCTGTGTGGTGGGTGCATTGGTGGATTTTAGTTGGAGCATCGGTGGAGCTGTGTGGTGGGTGCATTGGTGGAGCTCTGTGGTGGGTGCATCAGTGGAGCTGTGTGGTGGGTGCATCAGTGAAGCTGTGTCAGTGGAGCTGTGTGGTGGGTGCATCGGTGGAGCTGGGTGGTGGGTGCATCAGTGGAACTGTGTAGGTGGACCTGTGTGGTGGGTGCATCGGTGGAGCTGGGTGGCAGGTGCATCAGTGGAGCTGTGTGGTGGGTGCATCAGTGGAGCTGTGTGGTGGGTGCATCGATGGAGCTTAGTGGGTGCTTTGGTGGAGCTTTGTGGTGGGTGCATCAGTGGAGCTGTGTGGTGGGTGCATCGGTGGAGCTGTGTGGTGGGTGCCTCGGCGGAGCTGTGTGGTGGGTGCATCGGTGGAGCTGTGTCGGTGGAGCTGTGTGGTGGGTGCATCGGTGGAGCTGGGTGGTGGGTGCATCGGTGGAGATGTGTAGGTGGAGCTGTGTGGTGGGTGCATCGGTGGAGCTTAGTGGGTGCATTGGTGGAGCTGTGTGGTGGGTGCATCGGTGGAGCTTAGTTGGTGCATCAGTGGAGCTGTGTGGTGGGTGCATCGGTGGAGCTGTGTGGTGGGTGCCTCGGGGGAGCTGTGTGGTGGGTGCATTGGCGCAGCTGTGTGGTGGGTGCATCAGTGGAGCTGTGTGGTGGGTGCTTCTGTGGAGCTGTGTGGTGGGTGCATCAGTGGAGCTGTGTGGTGGATGCATCTGTGGAGCTGTGTGGTGGGTGTATCTGTGGAGAAGTGTGGTGGGTGCCTTGGTGGAGCTTAGTTAGAGCATCGGTGGAGCTGTGTGGTGGGTGCCTTGGTGGAGCTGGGTGGTGGGTGCATCAGTGGTGCTGTGTGGTGGGTGCATCGGTAGAGCTGGGTGGTGGGTGCATCTGTGGAGCTGTGTGGTGGGTGCATCGGTGGAGCTGTGTGGTGGGTGCATCTGTGGAGCTGTGTGGTGGGTGCATCGGTGGAGCTGTGTAGGTGGAGCTGTGTGGTGGATGCATCGGTGGAGCTGTGTTGGTTGAGCTGTGTGGTGGGTGCATCGGTGGAGCGGGGTGGTGGGTGCATCGGTGGAGCTGTGTCGGTGGAGCTGTCTGGTGGCTGCATCGGTGGAGCTGTGTGGTGGGTGCATAAGTGGAGCTGTGTGGTGGGTGCATCGGTGGAGCTGTGTGGGTGCCTCGGTGGAGCTGTGTGGTGGGTGCATCGGTGGAGCTGTGTGGTGGGTTCCTCTGTGGAGCTGTGTGGTGGGTGCATCGGTGGAGCTGTGTGGTGGGTGCATCGGTGTAGCTGTGTGGTGGGTGCCTCGGTGGAGCTGTGTGGTGGGTGCATCGGTGGAGCTGTGTAGGTGGAGCTGTGTGGTGGGTGCATCGGTGGAGCTGTGTCGGTGGAGCTGTGTGGTGGGTGCATCGGTGGAGCTGGGTGGTGGGTGCATCGGTGGAGCTGTGTCGGTGGAGCTGTGTGGTGGCTGCATCGGTGGAGCTGTGTGGTGGGTGCATAAGTGGAGCTGTGTGGTGGGTGCATAAGTGGAGCTGTGTGGTGGGTGCCTGGGTGGAGCTGAGTGGTGGGTGCATCGGTGGAGCTGTGTGGTGGGTGCATCGGTGGAGCTGTGTAGGTGGAGCTGTGTGGTGGGTGCATCGGTGAAGCTGTGTGGTGGGTGCATTGATGGAGCTGTGTGGTGGGTGCCTCGGTGGAACTGTGCTGTGGGTGCATCGGTGGGTGGATCAGTGGAGCCGTGTAGGTGGAGCTGTGTGGTGGGTTCATCAGTGGAGCTGTGTGGTGGGTGCATTGGTGGAGCTGTGTGGTGGGTGCATCTGTGGAGCTGTGTGGTGGGTGGCTCAGTGGATCTCTGTGGTGAGTGCATCGGTGAAGCTGTGTGGTGGGTGCATCGGTGGAGCTTCGTGGGTGCATTGCTGGAGCTGTGTGGTGGGTGTATTGGTGGAGCTTAGTTGGAGCATTGGTGGAGCTGTGTGGTGGGTGCATCGGTGGAGCTGGGTGGTGGGTGCATCAGTGGAGCTGTGTGGTGGGTGCATCGGTGGAGCTGGGTGGTGGGTGCATCTGTGGAGCTTTGTGGTGGGTGCATCCATGGAGCTGCGTGGTGGGTGCATCGGTGGAGCTGTGTGGTGGGTGCATCCATGGAGCTGTGTGGTGGGTGCATCTGTGGAGCTGTGTGGTGGGTGCATCTGTGGAGCTGTGTGGTGGGTGCATCTGTGGAGCTGTGCGGTGGGTGCCTCGGTGGAGCTGTGTGGTGGGTGCATCGGTGGAGCTGTGTAGTGGGTGCATCAGTGGAGCTGTGTGGTCAGTGCATCGGTGGAGCTGTGTCGGTGGAGCTGTGTGGTGGGTGCATCGGTGGAGCTGTGTGGTGGGTGCATCGGTGGAGCTGTGTCAGCTGAGCTGTGTGGTGGCTGCGTCGCTGGAGCTGTGTGGTGGGTGCATCGGTGGAGCTGTGTGGTGGGTGCATCGGTGGAGCTGTGTGGTGGGTTCCTCGGTGGAGTTGTGTGGTGGGTGCATCGTTGGAGCTGTGTGGTCAGTGCATCGGTGGAGCTGTGTGGTGGGTGCCTGGGTGGAGCTGTGTGCTGGGTGCATCGGTGGAGCTGTGTGGTGGGTGCATCGGTGGAGCTGTGTGGTGGGGTCTTCCGTGGAGCTGTGTGGTGGGTGCCTCGGTGGAGCTGTATGGTGGGTGCATCGGTGGAGCTGTGTGGTGGGGGCATCTGTGGAGCTGTGTGGTGGGTGCATCTGTGGAGCTGTGCGGTGGGTGCCTCGGTGGAGCTGTGTGGTGGGTGCATCGGTGGAGCTGTGTAGTGGGTGCATCGGTGGAGCTGTGTGGTCGGTGCATCGGTGGAGCTGTGTCGGTGGAGCTGTGTGGTGGGTGCATCGGTGGAGCTGTGTGGTGGGTGCATCGGTGAAGCTGTGTCAGTGGAGCTGTGTGGTGGCTGCGTCGCTGGAGCTGTGTGGTGGGTGCATCGGTGGAGCTGTGTGGTGGGTGCATCGGTGGAGCTGTGTGGTGGGTGCCTCGGTGGAGCTGTGTGGTGGGTGCATCGGTGGAGCTGTGTGGTGGGGGCATCGGTGGAGCTGTGTCGGTGGAGCTGTGTGGTGGTTGCATCAGTGGAGCTGTGTGGTGGTGGCATCTGTGGAGCTGTGTGGTGGGTGCATCTGTGGAGCTGTGTGGTGGGTGCATCGGTGGAGCTGTGTGGTGGGTGCATCAGTGGAGCTGTGTGGTGGGTGCCTCTGGGGAGCTGTGTGGTGGGTGCATCGGTGAAGCTTTGTGGTGGGTGCATTGGTGGAGCTGTGTCGGTGGAGCTGTGTGGTGGCTGCATCGCTGGAGCTGTGTGGTGGGTGCATCGGTGAAGCTGTGTGGTGGGTGCATCGTGGAGCTGTATGGTGGATGCCTCGGTGGAGCTGTGTGGAGGGTGCATCGGTGGAGCTAAGTGGTGGGTGCCTCAGTGGAGCTGTGTCGTGGGTTCTTCGGTGGAGCTGTGTGGTGGGTGCATCTGTGGAGCTGTGTGGTGGGTGCCTCTGTGGAGCTGTGTGGTGGGTGGATCTGTTGAGCTGTGTGGTGGGTGCCTCGGTGGAGCTGTGTGGTGGGTGCATCGGTGGAGCTGTGTGGTAGGTGCCTCGGTGGAGCTGTGTGGTGGGTGCCTCGGTGGAGCTGTGTCTTGGGTGCATCAGTGGAGCTGTGTGGTGGGGTCATCTGTGGAGCTATGTGGTGGTTGCATCAGTGGAGCTGTGTGGTGGGTGCATTGGTGGAGCTGTGTCGGTGGGGTCATCTGTGGAGCTATGTGGTGGTTGCATCAGTGGAGCTGTGTGGTGGTTGCATCAGTGGAGCTGTGTGGTGGGTGCATCGGTGGAGCTGTGTCGGTGGAGATGTGTGGTGGGTGCATCGGTGGAGCAGGGTGGTGGGTGCATCAGTGGAGCTGTGTGGTGGGTGCATCGATAGACCTGGGTGGTGGTTGCATCTGTGGAACTGTGTGGTGGGTGCATCTGTGGAGCTGTGTGGTGGGTGCATCGGTGGAGCTGGGTGGTGGGTGCATCGGTGGAGCTGTGTGGTGGGTGCATCTGTGGAGCTGTGTGGTGGGTGCATCTGTGGAGCTGTGTGGTGGGTGCATCTGTGGAGCTGTGTGGTGGGTGCATCTGTGGAGCTGTGTGGTGGGTGCCTCGGTGGAACTATGTGGTGGGTGCAACGGTGGAGCTGTGTGGTGGGTGCATCGGTGGAACTGTGTGGTGGGTGCATCAGTGGAGCTGTGTCTGTGGGGCTGTGTGGTTGGTGCATTGGTGGAGCTGTGTGGTGGGTGCATCGGTGGAGCTGTGTGGTGGGTGCATCGGTGGAGCTGTGTGGTGGGTGCCTCGGTGGAGCTGTGGGGTGGGTGCATCAGTGGAGCTGTATGGTGGGTGCATCGGTGGAGCTGTGTGGTGGGTGCTTTGGTGGAGCTGTGTGGTGGGTGCATCTGTGGAGCTGTGTGGTGGGTGCCTCTGTGGAGCTGTGTGGTGGGTGCATCTGTTGAGCTGTGTGGTGGGTGCTTCGGTGGAGCTGTGTGGTGGGTGCATAGGTGGAGCTGTGTGTTGGGTGCATCGGTGGAGCTGTGTGGTAGGTGCCTCGGTGGAGCTGTGTGGTGAGTGCCTCGTTGGAGCTGTGTGGTGGTGCATCATTGGAGCTGTGTGGTGGGGGCATCTGTGGAGCTCTGTGGTGGGTGCATCTGTGGAGCTGTGTGGTGGTTGCATCAGTGGATGCATCAGTGGAGTTGTGTGGTGGGTGCATCGGTGGAGCTGTGTCGTGGAGCTGTGTGGTGGTTGCATCAGTGGAGCTGTGTAGTGGGTGCATCGGTGGAGCTGTGTCGGTGGAGATGTGTGGTGGGTGCATCGGTGGAGCAGGGTGGTGGGTGCATCAGTGGAGCTGTGTGGTGGGTGCATCGGTAGAGCTGTGTCGGTGGAGCTGTGTGGTGGCTGCATCGGTGGAGCTGTGTGGTGGGTGCATAAGTGGAGCTGTGTGGTGGGTGCATAAGTGGAGCTGTGTGGTGGGTGCCTCGGTGGAGCTGAGTGGTGGGTGCATCGGTGGAGCTGTGTGGTGGGTGCATTGGTGGAGCTGTGTAGGTGGAGCTGTGTGGTGGGTGCATCGGTGAAGCTGTGTGGTGGGTGCATTGATGGAGCTGTGTGGTGGGTGCCTCGGTGGAACTGTGCTGTGGGTGCATCGGTGGGTGGATCAGTGGAGCCGTGTAGGTGGAGCTGTGTGGTGGGTTCATCAGTGGAGCTGTGTGGTGGGTGCATTGGTAGAGCTGTGTGGTGGGTGCATCGGTGGAGCTGTGTGGTGGGTGGCTCAGTGGATCTCTGTGGTGAGTGCATCGGTGAAGCTGTGTGGTGGGTGCATCGGTGGAGCTTCGTGGGTGCATTGCTGGAGCTGTGTGGTGGGTGTATTGGTGGAGCTTAGTTGGAGCATTGGTGGAGCTGTGTGGTGGGTGCATCGGTGGAGCTGGGTGGTGGGTGCATCAGTGGAGCTGTGTGGTGGGTGCATCCATGGAGCTGCGTGGTGGGTGCATCGGTGGAGCTGTGTGGTGGGTGCATCCATGGAGCTGTGTGGTGGGTGCATCTGTGGAGCTGTGTGGTGGGTGCATCTGTGGAGCTGTGTGGTGGGTGCATCTGTGGAGCTGTGCGGTGGGTGCCTCGGTGGAGCTGTGTGGTGGGTGCATCGGTGGAGCTGTGTAGTGGGTGCATCAGTGGAGCTGTGTGGTCAGTGCATCGGTGGAGCTGTGTCGGTGGAGCTGTGTGGTGGGTGCATCGGTGGAGCTGTGTGGTGGGTGCATCGGTGGAGCTGTGTCAGCTGAGCTGTGTGGTGGCTGCGTCGCTGGAGCTGTGTGGTGGGTGCATCAGTGGAGCTGTGTGGTGGGTGCATCGGTGGAGCTGTGTGGTGGGTTCCTCGGTGGAGTTGTGTGGTGGGTGCATCGTTGGAGCTGTGTGGTCAGTGCATCGGTGGAGCTGTGTGGTGGGTGCCTCAGTGGAGCTGTGTGGTGGGTGCATCGGTGGAGCTGTGTGGTGGGTGCATTGATGGAGCTGTGTGGTGGGTGCCTCGGTGGAACTGTGCTGTGGGTGCATCGGTGGGTGGATCAGTGGAGCCGTGTAGGTGGAGCTGTGTGGTGGGTTCATCAGTGGAGCTGTGTGGTGGGTGCATTGGTGGAGCTGTGTGGTGGGTGCATCGGTGGAGCTGTGTGGTGGGTGGCTCAGTGGATCTCTGTGGTGAGTGCATCGGTGAAGCTGTGTGGTGGGTGCATCGGTGGAGCTTCGTGGGTGCATTGCTGGAGCTGTGTGGTGGGTGTATTGGTGGAGCTTAGTTGGAGCATTGGTGGAGCTGTGTGGTGGGTGCATCGGTGGAGCTGGGTGGTGGGTGCATCAGTGGAGCTGTGTGGTGGGTGCATCGGTGGAGCTGGGTGGTGGGTGCATCTGTGGAGCTTTGTGGTGGGTGCATCCATGGAGCTGCGTAGTGGGTGCATCAGTGGAGCTGTGTGGTGGGTGCATCCATGGAGCTGTGTGGTGGGTGCATCTGTGGAGCTGTGTGGTGGGTGCATCTGTGGAGCTGTGTGGTGGGTGCATCTGTGGAGCTGTGCGGAGGGTGCCTCGGTGGAGCTGTGTGGTGGGTGCATCGGTGGAGCTGTGTAGTGGGTGCATCAGTGGAGCTGTGTGGTCAGTGCATCGGTGGAGCTGTGTCGGTGGAGCTGTGTGGTGGGTGCATCGGTGGAGCTGTGTGGTGGGTGCATCGGTGGAGCTATGTCAGCTGAGCTGTGTGGTGGCTGCGTCGCTGGAGCTGTGTGGTGGGTGCATCGGTGGAGCTGTGTGGTGGGTGCATCGGTGGAGCTGTGTGGTGGGTTCCTCGGTGGAGTTGTGTGGTGGGTGCATCGTTGGAGCTGTGTGGTCAGTGCATCGGTGGAGCTGTGTGGTGGGTGCCTCGGTGGAGCTGTGTGCTGGGTGCATCGGTGGAGCTGTGTGGTGGGTGCATCGGTGGAGCTGTGTGGTGGGGTCTTCGGTGGAGCTGTGTGGTGGGTGCCTCGGTGGAGCTGTGTGGTGGGTGCATCGGTGGAGCTGTGTGGTGGGGGCATCTGTGGAGCTGTGTGGTGGGTGCATCTGTGGAGCTGTGCGGTGGGTGCCTCGGTGGAGCTGTGTGGTGGGTGCATCGGTGGAGCTGTGTAGTGGGTGCATCGGTGGAGCTGTGTGGTCGGTGCATCGGTGGAGCTGTGTCGGTGGAGCTGTGTGGTGGGTGCATCGGTGGAGCTGTGTGGTGGGTGCATTGGTGAAGCTGTGTCAGTGGAGCTGTGTGGTGGCTGCGTCGCTGGAGCTGTGTGGTGGGTGCATCGGTGGAGCTGTGTGGTGGGTGCATCGGTGGAGCTGTGTGGTGGGTGCCTCGGTGGAGCTGTGTGGTGGGTGCATCGGTGGAGCTGTGTGGTGGGGGCATCGGTGGAGCTGTGTCGGTGGAGCTGTGTGGTGGTTGCATCAGTGGAGCTGTGTGGTGGTGGCATCTGTGGAGCTGTGTGGTGGGTGCATCTGTGGAGCTGTGTGGTGGGTGCATCGGTGGAGCTGTGTGGTGGGTGCATCAGTGGAGCTGTGTGGTGGGTGCCTCGGTGGAGCTGTGTGGTGGGTGCATCGGTGAAGCTTTGTGGTGGGTGCATTGGTGGAGCTGTGTCGGTGGAGCTGTGTGGTGGCTGCATCGCTGGAGCTGTGTGGTGGGTGCATCGGTGAAGCTGTGTGGTGGGTGCATCGTGGAGCTGTACGGTGGATGCCTCGGTGGAGCTGTGTGGAGGGTGCCTCAGTGGAGCTGTGTCGTGGGTTCTTCGGTGGAGCTGTGTGGTGGGTGCATCTGTGGAGCTGTGTGGTGGGTGCCTCTGTGGAGCTGTGTGGTGGGTGGATCTGTTGAGCTGTGTGGTGAGTGCCTCGGTGGAGTTGTGTGGTGGGTGCATCGGTGGAGCTGTGTGGTAGGTGCCTCGGTGGAGCTGTGTGGTGGGTGCCTCGGTGGAGCTGTGTCTTGGGTGCATCAGTGGAGCTGTGTGGTGGGGTCATCTGTGGAGCTATGTGGTGGTTGCATCAGTGGAGCTGTGTGGTGGGTGCATTGGTGGAGCTGTGTCAGTGGAGCTGTGTGGTGGTTGCATCAGTGGAGCTGTGTGGTGGGTGCATCGGTGGAGCTGTGTCGGTGGAGATGTGTGGTGGGTGCATTGGTGGAGCAGGGTGGTGGGTGCATCAGTGGAGCTGTGTGGTGGGTGCATCGGTAGAGCTGGGTGGTGGTTGCATCTGTGGAACTGTGTGGTGGGTGCATCTGTGGAGCTGTGTGGTGGGTGCATCGGTGGAGCTGGGTGGTGGGTGCATCGGTGGAGCTGTGTGGTGGGTGCATCTGTGGAGCTGTGTGGTGGGTGCATCTGTGGAGCTGTGTGGTGGGTGCATCTGTGGAGCTGTGTGGTGGGTGCCTCGGTGGAACTATGTGGTGGGTGCAACCGTGGAGCTGTGTGGTGGGTGCATCGGTGGAACTGTGTGGTGGGTGCATCAGTGGAGCTGTGTCTGTGGGGCTGTGTGGTTGGTGCATTGGTGGAGCTGTGTGGTGGGTGCATCAGTGGAGCTGTGTCGGTGGAGCTGTGTGGTGGCTGCGTCGCTGGAGCTGTGTGGTGGGTGCATTGGTGGAGCTGTGTGGTGGGTGCATCGGTGGAGCTGTGTGGTGGGTGCCTCGGTGGAGCTGTGGGGTGGGTGCATCAGTGGAGCTGTGTGGTGGGTGCATCGGTGGAGCTGTGTGGTGGGTGCTTTGGTGGAGCTGTGTGGTGGGTGCATCTGTGGAGCTGTGTGGTGGGTGCCTCTGTGGAGCTGTGTGGTGGGTGCATCTGTTGAGCTGTGTGGTGGGTGCTTCGGTGGAGCTGTGTGGTGGGTGCATAGGTGGAGCTGTGTGTTGGGTGCATCGGTGGAGCTGTGTGGTAGGTGCCTCGGTGGAGCTGTGTGGTGAGTGCCTCGTTGGAGCTGTGTGGTGGTGCATCATTGGAGCTGTGTGGTGGGGGCATCTGTGGAGCTCTGTGGTGGGTGCATCTGTGGAGCTGTGTGGTGGTTGCATCAGTGGATGCATCAGTGGAGTTGTGTGGTGGGTGCATCGGTGGAGCTGTGTCGTGGAGCTGTGTGGTGGTTGCATCAGTGTAGCTGTGTAGTGGGTGCATCGGTGGAGCTGTGTCGGTGGAGATGTGTGGTGGGTGCATCGGTGGAGCAGGGTGGTGGGTGCATCAGTGGAGCTGTGTGGTGGGTGCATCGGTAGAGCTGTGTCGGTGGAGCTGTGTGGTGGCTGCATCGGTGGAGCTGTGTGGTGGGTGCATAAGTGGAGCTGTGTGGTGGGTGCATAAGTGGAGCTGTGTGGTGGGTGCCTCGGTGGAGCTGAGTGGTGGGTGCATCGGTGGAGCTGTGTGGTGGGTGCATCGGTGGAGCTGTGTAGGTGGAGCTGTGTGGTGGGTGCATCGGTGAAGCTGTGTGGTGGGTGCATTGATGGAGCTGTGTGGTGGGTGCCTCGGTGGAACTGTGCTGTGGGTGCATCGGTGGGTGGATCAGTGGAGCCGTGTAGGTGGAGCTGTGTGGTGGGTTCATCAGTGGAGCTGTGTGGTGGGTGCATTGGTGGAGCTGTGTGGTGGGTGCATCGGTGGAGCTGTGTGGTGGGTGGCTCAGTGGATCTCTGTGGTGAGTGCATCGGTGAAGCTGTGTGGTGGGTGCATCGGTGGAGCTTCGTGGGTGCATTGCTGGAGCTGTGTGGTGGGTGTATTGGTGGAGCTTAGTTGGAGCATTGGTGGAGCTGTGTGGTGGGTGCATCGGTGGAGCTGGGTGGTGGGTGCATCAGTGGAGCTGTGTGGTGGGTGCATCGGTGGAGCTGGGTGGTGGGTGCATCTGTGGAGCTGTGTGGTGGGTGCATCTGTGGAGCTGTGTGGTGGGTGCATCTGTGGAGCTGTGTGGTGGGTGCATCTGTGGAGCTGTGCGGTGGGTGCCTCGGTGGAGCTGTGTGGTGGGTGCATCGGTGGAGCTGTGTAGTGGGTGCATCAGTGGAGCTGTGTGGTCAGTGCATCGGTGGAGCTGTGTCGGTGGAGATGTGTGGTGGGTGCATTGGTGGAGCAGGGTGGTGGGTGCATCAGTGGAGCTGTGTGGTGGGTGCATCGGTAGAGCTGGGTGGTGGTTGCATCTGTGGAACTGTGTGGTGGGTGCATCAGTGGAGCTATGTGGTTGGTGCATCGGTGGAGCTGGGTGGTGGGTGCATCGGTGGAGCTGTGTGGTGGGTGCATCTGTGGAGCTGTGTGGTGGGTGCATCTGTGGAGCTGTGTGGTGGGTGCATCTGTGGAGCTGTGTGGTGGGTGCCTCGGTGGAACTATGTGGTGGGTGCAACCGTGGAGCTGTGTGGTGGGTGCATCGGTGGAACTGTGTGGTGGGTGCATCAGTGGAGCTGTGTCTGTGGGGCTGTGTGGTTGGTGCATTGGTGGAGCTGTGTGGTGGGTGCATCAGTGGAGCTGTGTCGGTGGAGCTGTGTGGTGGCTGCGTCGCTGGAGCTGTGTGGTGGGTGCATTGGTGGAGCTGTGTGGTGGGTGCATCGGTGGAGCTGTGTGGTGGGTGCCTCGGTGGAGCTGTGGGGTGGGTGCATCAGTGGAGCTGTGTGGTGGGTGCATCGGTGGAGCTGTGTGGTGGGTGCTTTGGTGGAGCTGTGTGGTGGGTGCATCTGTGGAGCTGTGTGGTGGGTGCCTCTGTGGAGCTGTGTGGTGGGTGCATCTGTTGAGCTGTGTGGTGGGTGCTTCGGTGGAGCTGTGTGGTGGGTGCATAGGTGGAGCTGTGTGTTGGGTGCATCGGTGGAGCTGTGTGGTAGGTGCCTCGGTGGAGCTGTGTGGTGAGTGCCTCGTTGGAGCTGTGTGGTGGTGCATCATTGGAGCTGTGTGGTGGGGGCATCTGTGGAGCTCTGTGGTGGGTGCATCTGTGGAGCTGTGTGGTGGTTGCATCAGTGGATGCATCAGTGGAGTTGTGTGGTGGGTGCATCGGTGGAGCTGTGTCGTGGAGCTGTGTGGTGGTTGCATCAGTGTAGCTGTGTAGTGGGTGCATCGGTGGAGCTGTGTCGGTGGAGATGTGTGGTGGGTGCATCGGTGGAGCAGGGTGGTGGGTGCATCAGTGGAGCTGTGTGGTGGGTGCATCGGTAGAGCTGTGTCGGTGGAGCTGTGTGGTGGCTGCATCGGTGGAGCTGTGTGGTGGGTGCATAAGTGGAGCTGTGTGGTGGGTGCATAAGTGGAGCTGTGTGGTGGGTGCCTCGGTGGAGCTGAGTGGTGGGTGCATCGGTGGAGCTGTGTGGTGGGTGCATCGGTGGAGCTGTGTAGGTGGAGCTGTGTGGTGGGTGCATCGGTGAAGCTGTGTGGTGGGTGCATTGATGGAGCTGTGTGGTGGGTGCCTCGGTGGAACTGTGCTGTGGGTGCATCGGTGGGTGGATCAGTGGAGCCGTGTAGGTGGAGCTGTGTGGTGGGTTCATCAGTGGAGCTGTGTGGTGGGTGCATTGGTGGAGCTGTGTGGTGGGTGCATCGGTGGAGCTGTGTGGTGGGTGGCTCAGTGGATCTCTGTGGTGAGTGCATCGGTGAAGCTGTGTGGTGGGTGCATCGGTGGAGCTTCGTGGGTGCATTGCTGGAGCTGTGTGGTGGGTGTATTGGTGGAGCTTAGTTGGAGCATTGGTGGAGCTGTGTGGTGGGTGCATCGGTGGAGCTGGGTGGTGGGTGCATCAGTGGAGCTGTGTGGTGGGTGCATCGGTGGAGCTGGGTGGTGGGTGCATCTGTGGAGCTGTGTGGTGGGTGCATCTGTGGAGCTGTGTGGTGGGTGCATCTGTGGAGCTGTGTGGTGGGTGCATCTGTGGAGCTGTGCGGTGGGTGCCTCGGTGGAGCTGTGTGGTGGGTGCATCGGTGGAGCTGTGTAGTGGGTGCATCAGTGGAGCTGTGTGGTCAGTGCATCGGTGGAGCTGTGTCGGTGGAGCTGTGTGGTGGGTGCATCGGTGGAGCTGTGTGGTGGGTGCATCGGTGGAGCTGTGTCAGCTGAGCTGTGTGGGGGCTGCGTCGCTGGAGCTGTGTGGTGGGTGCATCGGTGGAGCTGTGTGGTGGGTGCATCGGTGGAGCTGTGTGGTGGGTTCCTCGGTGGAGTTGTGTGGTGGGTGCATCGTTGGAGCTGTGTGGTCAGTGCATCGGTGGAGCTGTGTGGTGGGTGCCTCAGTGGAGCTGTGTGGTGGGTGCATCGGTGGAGCTGTGTGGTGGGTGCATCGGTGGAGCTGTGTGGTGGGGTCTTCGGTGAAGCTGTGTGGTGGGTGCCTCGGTGGAGCTGTATGGTGGGTGCATCGGTGGAGCTGTGTGGTGGGGGCATCTGTGGAGCTGTGTGGTGGGTGCATCTGTGGAGCTGTGCGGTGGGTGCCTCGGTGGAGCTGTGTGGTGGGTGCATCGGTGGAGCTGTGTAGTGGGTGCATCGGTGGAGCTGTGTGGTCGGTGCATCGGTGGAGCTGTGTCGGTGGAGCTGTGTGGTGGGTGCATCGGTGGAGCTGTGTGGTGGGTGCATCGGTGAAGCTGTGTCAGTGGAGCTGTGTTGTGGCTGCGTCGCTGGAGCTGTGTGGTGGGTCCATCGGTGGAGCTGTGTGGTGGGTGCATCGGTGGAGCTGTGTGGTGGGTGCCTCGGTGGAGCTGTGTGGTGGGTGCATCGGTGGAGCTGTGTGGTGGGGGCATCGGTGGAGCTGTGTCGGTGGAGCTGTGTGGTGGTTGCATCAGTGGAGCTGTGTGGTGGCGGCATCTGTGGAGCTGTGTGGTGGGTGCATCTGTGGAGCTGTGTGGTGGGTGCATCGGTGGAGCTGTGTGGTGGGTGCATCAGTGGAGCTGTGTGGTGGGTGCCTCGGTGGAGCTGTGTGGTGGGTGCATCGGTGAAGCTTTGTGGTGGGTGCATTGGTGGAGCTGTGTCGGTGGAGCTGTGTGGTGGCTGCATCGCTGGAGCTGTGTGGTGGGTACATCGGTGAAGCTGTGTGGTGGGTGCATCGTGGAGCTGTATGGTGGATGCCTCGGTGGAGCTGTGTGGAGGGTGCATCGGTGGACCTAAGTGGTGGGTGCCTCAGTGGAGCTGTGTCGTGGGTTCTTCGGTGGAGCTGTGTGGTGGGTGCATCTGTGGAGCTGTATGGTGGGTGCCTCTGTGGAGCTGTGTGGTGGGTGGATCTGTTGAGCTGTGTGGTGGGTGCCTCGGTGGAGCTGTGTGGTGGGTGCATCGGTGGAGCTGTGTGGTAGGTGCCTCGGTGGAGCTGTGTCGTGGGTGCCTCGGTGGAGCTGTGTCTTGGGTGCATCAGTGGAGCTGTGTGGTGGGTGCATTGGTGGAGCTGTGTCGGTGGAGCTGTGTGGTGGTTGCATCAGTGGAGCTGTGTGGTGGGTGCATCGGTGGAGCTGTGTCGGTGGAGATGTGTGGTGGGTGCATCAGTGGAGCAGGGTGGTGGGTGCATCAGTGGAGCTGTGTGGTGGGTGAATCGGTAGAGCTGGGTGGTGGTTGCATCTGTGGAACTGTGTGGTGGGTGCATCTGTAGGGCTGTGTGGTGGGTGCATCGGTGGAGCTGGGTGGTGGGTGCATCGGTGGAGCTGTGTGGTGGGTGCATCTGTGGAGCTGTGTGGTGGGTGCATCTGTGGAGCTGTGTGGTGGGTGCATCTGTAGAGCTGTGTGGTGGGTGCCTCGGTGAAACTATGTGGTGGGTGCAACGGTGGAGCTGTGTGGTGGGTGCATCGGTGGAGCTGTGTCGGTGGAGCTGTGTGGTGGCTGCGTCGCTGGAGCTGTGTGGTGGGTGCATTGGTGGAGCTGTGTGGTGGGTGCATCGGTGGAGCTGTGTGGTGGGTGCCTTGGTGGAGCTGTGGGGTGGGTGCATCAGTGGAGCTGTGTGGTGGGTGCATCGGTGGAGCTGTGTGGTGGGTGCTTTGGTGGAGCTGTGTGGTGGGTGCATCTGTGGAGCTGTGTGGTGGGTGCCTCTGTGGAGCTGTGTGGTGGGTGCATCTGTTGAGCTGTGTGGTGGGTGCTTCGGTGGAGCTGTGTGGTGGGTGCATAGGTGGAGCTGTGTGTTGGGTGCATCGGTGGAGCTGTGTGGTAGGTGCCTCGGTGGAGCTGTGTGGTGAGTGCCTCGTTGGAGCTGTGTGGTGGTGCATCATTGGAGCTGTGTGGTGGGGGCATCTGTGGAGCTCTGTGGTGGGTGCATCTGTGGAGCTGTGTGGTGGTTGCATCAGTGGATGCATCAGTGGAGTTGTGTGGTGGGTGCATCGGTGGAGCTGTGTCGTGGAGCTGTGTGGTGGTTGAATCAGTGGAGCTGTGTAGTGGGTGCATCGGTGGAGCTGTGTCGGTGGAGATGTGTGGTGGGTGCATCGGTGGAGCAGGGTGGTGGGTGCATCAGTGGAGCTGTCTGGTGGGTGCATCGGTAGAGCTGGGTGGTGGTTGCATCTGTGGAACTGTGTGGTGGGTGCATCGGTGGAGCTGGGTGGTGGGTGCCTCGGTGGTGCTGTGGAGTGGGTGCCTCGGTGGAGCTGTGTGGTGGGTGCCTCGGTGGAGCTGTGTGGTGGGTGCATCGGTGGAGCTGTGTGGTGGGGGCAACTGTGGAGCTGTGTGGTGGGTGCATCTGTGGAGCTGTGTGGTGGGTGCATCAGTGGAGCTGTGTGGTGGGTGCATCGGTGGAGCTGTGTGGTGGGTGCATCGGTGGAGCTGTGTGGTGGGTGCCTCGGTGGAGCTGTGTGGTAGGTGCATTGGTGGAGCTGTGTGGTGGGTGCATTGATGGAGCTGTGTCGGTGGAGCTGTGTGGTGGCTGCATCGCTGGAGCTGTGTGGTGGGTGCATCGGTGAAGCTGTGTGGTGGGTGCATCGGTGGAGCTGTGTGGTTGGTGCCTCGGTGGAGCTGTGTGGTGGGTGCATCAGTGGAGCTGTGTGGTGGGTGCATCAGTGGAGCTGTGTGGTGGGTGCTTCGGTGGAGCTGTGTGGTGGGTGCATCTGTGGATCTGTGTGGTGGGTGCCTCTGTGGAGCTGTGTGGTGGGTGCATCTGTTGAGCTGTGTGGTGGATGCCTCGGTGGAGCTGTGTCTTGGGTGCATAGGTGGAGCTGTGTGGTGGGGTCATCTGCGGAGCTCTGTGGTGGGTGCATTGGTGGAGCTGTGTTGGTGGAGCTGTGTGGTGGTTGCATCAGTGGAGCTGTGTGGTGGGTGCACCAGTGGACCTGTGTCGGTGGAGCTGTGTGGTGGTTGCATCAGTGGAGCTGTGTGGTGTGTGCATTAGTGGAGTTGTGTCGGTGGAGCTGTGTGCTGGGTGCATCGGTGGAGCTGGGTGGTGGGTGCATCTGTGGAGCTGTGTGGTGGGTGCATCTGTGGAGCTGTGTGGTGGGTGCCTTGGTGGAGCTTTGTGGTGGGTGCATCGGTGGAGCTGTGTGTCGGGTGCACCGGTGGAACTGTGTGGTGGGTGCATCGGTGGAGCTTTGTCGTGCGTGAATCGGTGGAGCTGTGTAGGTGGAGCTGTGTGGTGGGTGGCACTTTTTATAAATCATTAGTAGAAGAGATCAATGAAATTCAACTAAAACCCATATATAGCAGAAGAGGAGAAAGCTCTAGTAACGGGATTCAGGATGAATGTATTCCTTTGAAGCAAATCGCCAGCATGTGAAAGGTGTAAAATAGCAATCAGCAGAAAACAAAAATGCCAGCAAAAGACTTTATAAAATTCTGTGTGGCCCTGATAAAATAATTAGAGCGTTTAATTATATCATGACCAACAACGGTTATTTTTTCAAGAGCAGCGTGCGAGATGGTTAGGCTGCAATATAAACAAGCCCTCGACATTGCTGTGGTGGGAAGGGGGGGGCGGGGAGAGGCACGTAGGGAAGAATAGGGGCTGGGAGCAGCAGCCTTTGATGTGCCGGCCGGCCTGCCGTGCAGTGAATAATTAGGGGAGGAGAAATGCTGGCTGGAGGAAGCTTGAGATGCCTGAGGAGGCTGGTGGCTTTGATGTGCACGCGCTCTCGGGCACTGCAACAAATCGCCGAGATGGTTAAGCTCTGTTTAAACCACAATATAGCTCGCCAGCTTTGCGCAAGAGCGCATCAGCAGGCGAGCCCTAAAAAACAAGTTCCAAACGAGCCAGTACTGTGTCCCTGCTGATACACACAAATATGTTTCCTGTAATTGTGTTAAGTGCCTAAACAGCTCCCTCACACCAGAAGTTTCTGATTCCCTGTGACTGTGAGTACATGCAAGGTGGCCTATTCTTCCAGCAGTATCTTGATGGTTTGCTTTCCCCAGAGAGCGAGATACCTTCAAAAATATAAATGTACAGGCATTCTATGAACTTGCCTGCTTAAGCGAGGTAAAACAATGTCCTTCATAGATGTCAAAAGCCACATGTTACTGACCCTGCTTATTCAAATGTCTGAATTGCAGATTCTAGGATACCATTGAGATAAATGGGTTAGCCTGTATATAAAAATGAACACGTTCGACAGCTAGGGGCAGATTTACAAGACCCTTGCGACACTTTTATGCCGCCATTGCATCACTTTTGTGATGCATCGGCGTCGTAAACAATGCGCCACATTGCTACACATTTACAAGGTGACGCATCTAGGGAGATGCGTTATGTTGTAAAGCCCTGCGTAACATTATAGCTGCGACAGGTATAATGTATGTAGGGTGGGCTTTCCGACACAAGAAAGCCTTGTAAAAGTGAATTCTACAACAACACTGTGTCAAAACCTTATGCCTGCGTAAAGAGTGACACAGCACATTAGGAATAGGCATTCCTGAGCATTGCTGGAGTAGTGTTGTGTTTGCGACACGACTCCAGCAATGCATTACCGGTACTTCAACAGATGCGTGGCGCATCTGTCAATCCTTGCACCAGAATGCAGCGCACTGTAAAGGATTTTTTGGCTTGACACATCTCTGTTAAAACGCAGAAATTCATCAGTTCTTGTAAATCTGCCCCTTAGTCTCGTGAGTTCGCCATGGATCCACTCCCCAATCATGTGGATGTTAATCCCTTGAAAAAGATAATAACAAACTAGGAACTATTTGCCTGCTTAAATGAAAAGTCTGACCTACAGTACAATAAGGCTTCAAGGTCAACAGAGCAGGCCAGGTCCTGGTAGACTCCGTGGATGACTATGCCATTCGACTAAGGCAATTGGTAACGTGGTGTTATTTTCACAATTTCAGCAGTGATGAAGCAGCCTGGCTAATGATGCTTCTCCACATCATTCACTAAAAAGCTTCTGAAAGACCACTTGATGTGCCAGAAATTCTGAAAGGTGTAGACCATATGTCAAAGCAGGAGCTTAAATAAAAAATGTAATATGAGACGGATAAAAAGGGTGATCATAATACACAGCTGCAGATGTCTGAACAGAGACATGAAAAATAAAGGAAATTAAAGACCACAGCAAAAGCGAAAAAAAAAATAACCTGCTTTCTGCAGGCGTGGGCTATCTGCCTTCCCCTCCCCCCCTCCCTCAGTGCCTCACACTCTCACATGGACTGAGAAAGAAACTCATTACATTTGCCAAAGTAAGCAAAAGAAATGACAGGTCAAAAAAGGTCAAGCCCCACCATTCTGACGTGAATAAACCTAGGCGTCAGCGCTTGCAGTATACAAGGTTGGCGGCGAATTGCAATAGTTCCTCCTCAGAGAGAGGAGCAGACAAATCTGCATATGATGACTTCATACGTTCATCAGGGACACCTTTACTGTTCTGTGGGACAAGTGAACATGGTGTCAAAAAGGAAACGTCAAAATGGAGGCCTCAGTGAAGTAGGGGTGGGAAAGCATGTCACGAAGTTCATCCTGGAGAGCCGTGCAAAGTGCACCATCATATGCACATTTAAGTGTGAGAACATGGGGAAGTGGCTTGAATGTGCGGCAAGATGGCCGCTCTTTAGAGAGGCTCGGCCCGGCTGAGCCCTTATCCGTTATTCATACGCCTGTTCACACCGCATTAATCTGATGAAATTGAGCGCCCATCTCCTTGGGACTACACTGCCTGTGTGGGATGCGGTTTTGGCTGCTGTAGTCCACCGAAGCAACTGCAGAGGGGGAGTGACTGGCTGCAGTGACCTGATCGCAAGATGGCGGCTCCCTCGATATCCTGGAGTCGGCGGGCATCGACGCCTGCTGAGCCTCCATGCGTCCTGTAAAAACCGTGCAGCTGAGCGTTGGCTGGCCGAGATCGCGGCACACCGTCAGAGTCTGTCTGCCGCCTGCTCCTGGGACAGCTGACCTGTGCAGGGGATAGTGCTTCTGCTGCAGGAGGCGGAGCGGTGTACTTACACGACTGGGGATTGTCGGCCCTGTCTGATCTGCCCCGCGCCGTGAAGAAGAGCCGAGACAACACCTGTGCACTTGTCGCTGGTGGCTGTGAGTGGGGTACGGTCCAGCCCGGGTTGGTGTCTGTGGAGGAGGGTGCAGGCCTTGGCTCGGGCCACAGCCCGTGAACTGTTGCGGGCTGCCAGAGCGCACGGGGGAGCGGGCTGTGGCGATTGACTGCGTAGGGGAGAGGAGGCCTGAGAAACGGAGGAGTTGCATGTTACTACTGCACAGCGGCCTCTGCGGAGTGGGTTTGGCAGTTACATTGGAGCTGCCGGCTGCTCTCTCCATGCTGTCCTTTATCCTTAAGGCGCTATGGAGGTCAATGGGGCCTATGGGAGCCCGCCTTTGATATATAACGCACTTACTCTACCCACTGACATATAGCCCTGCTGGAGTATCTCCTCTGTGCACTCAGAAACGTATAGGGTCGCAGCGCCGGACTACCACATGCTACAGATTGCCCTGGGGCTGGGGGTCCTACGAGTTGTGAGTCTCTATGAACTGGTTACATCTGCTGACAGGGAGGGTCCCATCTTGGCCCTATTGAGGCTCACAGTGCTGAATTGTGTCATGCCCGTTGCCGCGGGCACCCTGTACCCCAGGGGGCGATCAGTCATCTGGGATTGCTGCATGTGGTGTGGGACTGCCATCTCAGCTGAGACTTTCTGTGTTATGTGTTAAGTGGCGGACCTCCCTGCGACAGTCCAACGTTGTGTTAGGCCCTCATCTGCAGAACTGCTGGAGGTTTGATTTGGTGCTGCCTTCTTTCACTACGGCACTGCCTCTGTGAGCGGACTTCTGCCTCTCTATTCCAATATTGGTGTTGGTCGGTAACAGTGGGCCGACTACCTTACTGTAGTTCATATTGAAGCAGCACATACCTTGGTAATTAATAAAGAGGAGAATTGATAAATCACAGCCTCAAATCACGTTTGAGGCACGAAAAGCTCAGAAAACGACGCATAAGGCAGCCTCTGACTCGGAAGCGGATGCCATTAGCGATGCACCTCCTACACTTGAAACCACGCTGCTGGCAATGCAGTGCAGCCTCCATTCCATAGAGGGCACAATGGCGGCAGTGAATAACCGTCTGGACCATATGTCTGTGCAGTTGGAGAAACAGAATACCCGCATGGGTGAGGTTGAACAAGGTGTATCTGCGACGTAAGATGGCCTAAGTGAGTTCGTGGGTAAGACACTAAATATGGAGAAGGTCCTGGCCCTCATTTAGGCTAAGAATGAGGATTTAGAAGCGCTGTCTTGTCGCAATAATATAAGACTCATGGGGCTGCCTGACTCCACCAATGTTGGAAAAATGGAGACCTTCATGGAAAACCTCAACAAAGATATATTTGGCACTGAACAACTGTCCAATATCTTTATTGTGGAGCGTGCACATCGTTCACTTGCAGCGCAACCTGTCCCAGGGGCCCCTCCCTGCCCAATTATAGCTAGGGTGTTGAACTACAGGGATCATGATGCTATTCTGCGGATGGCCAGAGATAAGGATGCTATTGTACATCAAGGCAATGCTTTGGCCTTCTTCCCTGAATTTACAGTTGCTGTACAGACCATCCGCATGGAATTTATCTCAGTGAAAAATGTTTGGAATATGAAGGGGTCCCTTATGCGATGTTGTACCCTGCTCGCCTGAGGATAGGCCCTGACGGGGACTCAAAAATCTTCACCAACCTAAGGTGGCACTCGAACAGGCAGAACAGCTGAAGCAAAATCGGAGGGAGTCTAGTGTGGCACGAGATGATGAAGAGCAGTAGTGGTTGAGTTGGTTATCTCAGGAACTGGAATATTGTTTTATGACTCTCTACTGTTTAGTACACACTGGGTTGAGACACTGCCTTAGCTATATTAGTAGGTGTTCCCCAAGGATGATGGGCTCATAAATGTCTACACTCTGGGCTGCTTTCAAAAGCATGGTGTGGCACAGTTAGTAGACCGGCTCAGCCGCCTCCTACTAGTTGGGAGGTTAGGAGCACTCCGACATCCCTCTGAATGGGTGTACCTCACCAACAAATTATTCTTTCTTGTTTTTGTTTTGGGAATGTTGTATCCAAATGGGATGGCTTTAGCGAGTTGGGGATGCTGAAGTGGGGGGGGGGGTTTTGGGGTTCAAGGGGAAAAACTGGCATGGTATTCTCACTGGAAACAGGACTCTGAGCGGCATCCCCTAATAGTTGTCACAAACGCTGGGGTATACTTTTATATTAATGATGTCTTATGGTATGAGTGGTAGAGTGAAGTGCCTTACCTGGAATGTGCGGGACTGAATACCCCCCCAAAAATGAGATCACTACTGGCATACCTTTATAGGATGAATGTGCAAGTGGCGTTCCTACAGGAGACGCACCTTACTAGTGTCTCGGAACGACATGTAGGTGCCCGATGGGTGGCAGTGCGAATAGCCTCCTCTTATTCCACCTATGCACAGGGGTATTGATCCTCATCACAAAGGGAGTCCTGTTTACTGTTATGAGATCTGACACTGATGAGCATGGTCGGGTGGCGATTTTGTATGGTCAGTTGAGAGGTATGAATGTTCTACTGGTCAATATCTATGGACCGAATATAGATGACCCTTCTTTTTTTTCAGATGTATGGCGTCCTATCTCTGGGTTCCCATCAGAGGAGATTCGTTGGGGGGGTCGAGGGGGGGGGGTGGGGGCGGTGATTTCAATGTGAGCTTGGATGGAGCCCTCAATTGCGTTGGGAGTGGGGCGGTCAGACTCAAGCAGGCATCAGAAACGTTGTTGGGGGTTAGGAGGTAGGAAACCTACATGATGTGTGGCGTTCTCAACATCCGGGCGTAAAGGAAAGCACCTTTGTTTCCTCTGTACATGGGACATGGTCTTGCATAAATTTTTGGCTTGTATCCGAGGCTGTTTGCACATGGACAGTGAAGGTCAGTCACATGGCACAAACCCTCTCTATTATAGAATAGGTTTAAAGGAGCACACCTATTTGATTCTTTTTTGATTCAATTTTTTAGAAATGACTTTAACGAAATTAAACCAGGTGTGCTACTAAGGCTGGCAAACTGTCCTTGTTTGCCTTTTACTAATATCATCAACCCTCAAGTATTTAAACTTCGCCTTCGTGCACTGTTGCCTAATGTCCTTAAATTATTTTCAATGTTAATATGAACAATAATTTTCAATTTTCAATTTTTAAACCAAGATATTAATCATAAAAATAAACAATTCTTAATATCCCAAAATTCAAGTGGCTTATGTATTTTAATTTGTTAACATCACAAATTTGTAATTTCTGTACATTTTTATAGCTTCACATGATAATTCTTTTTAAAGGAACCGCTGTATGCATTTCAGGCCCCATCGGCCCTTCTTCAGGGGCTGTACTCTGTGAACAAAATAAACATGCTTACATTTTGTAATAAGAACCCCAAAGTTCAGAGAAGCAGTAAAAATATAAATTGTACATATTCATTGTAATATCATCAGGTGTAAGTCTCTTTGTTTTCATTATGAATAATAGACCCATGTGTAAATTGAAATGTGTGCTAATATTAGTAAGAAACATGATCAGAAAAGAAAGAACATTGTAGGTGTCAGCCATACCATCACACTAAAAAACCTTATAAAATCAAGTCTGTAAATCTATGGGTTAATACTCTTAATAAGTAACATACTCTGAATATACAAACCTTCCATACAATGATGGTCCGTGAAAATATTTGAAACTCTGTAATAGAATGAAGCCTGTAATTATAACTTGTTCGAAATAAATCACTTACTCTAAAGCCCTCGCCTATATGAAACTCATAACTAACATGTCAACACTGACCTCGTGATGCATGAAACAGCCGTAGATCGAGGTTCCATTTTTATCTAGGTTGATGTTTGCATAGAAAAGTATTCTGTGAATAAACAATAGAAAAATACTTAAATACTAGCTGAGGTGCCACGAAACCGAACTAGAAATACCGATATGCTGCCAATGACCTTATACACGATGTGCGAAATAGAAATGAAGTTTATCCAACAAGCTTCAATGCCAGTAACTGCTTGAAAACGCCCTGCATGCGTGTTATCTCTTTTTGGATCCACAACAACAACTACTGTCAGCGATGACCGACTATCGGAAGATACCAAATAACGTTGTAGTGCTACTCAATAGAATAAAAGCACCATTGCCAAATTTAAACAAATATAAATACTCTGATAAAGACGAACAATGAAACGATCTTAGATCAAAGTACATGCGCTGTTCGGTGGCCTATACAATAACAAATAAGATATATAGATCTCAAGCATTAATACCCAAGCGGTAGTAATCTAGATGTGTGACATAATAAATCGCTATTGTTTCTAGACGCCGTGAATGATATAAACAACGTGCTATTAGTAACAAAATAACCTTAATAAGGAAAAAAGAAGAGAAAGAAACCGTGGGAGATAAATTACATTAAATAAAAACTTGGTCTCCTTGATGTATATCTTTGACAAATATTTTACATTTCATGTTAATAGTATTACATGATACGCCGTGTACATCAATAATTCAACAATGAAAAGGAAAAAACATCCTGTCACGCTGTATTTCTAGTCTAGTGTTATAAGAAACATCCTACATCTATTCTATCATTGATCCCTTTCGGATCTTGTGTATTTAATCTCCTGATCCAGTAAATCTCTCTCTGGAGTAGATTTCTGGTCAGATCTCTTCTAGGAGCTGGTTTTACTATCTCGATCACCTGGAATTTTAATTGAGCTATGGTGTGATGATGTTTGGTCCAATGGAGTGCGAGACTGCTGTGGATGTTGCAATTACGAATAGTTCTTTTATGTTCTGATATTCGGGTTTTGATTTTCCATTCAGTTTTGCCTATATATAATAGGCCGCATGGACATTTTATGCCATAAATCAAGTTGGACGAATTGCAGACTGCATTATGTTTTGTCTTGATGGTTTCCCCTGTCTGGCTATGCTGTATGCTATCACTGCAGATTACAGTATTGCAATGGATGGAGTTTTGACATGGTCTAGTAACTCTGTATTTCACAGCTGTTTCTTTAGGTTTGGTTTTCAAAATTTCCTTGAGATTCCATGATCTTCTGTAGGCAAATATTGGTTTGTCTTTAAATAAATCATGAAAATCACTTTCGTCAACTAGGATCTCCCATCTTTGATTGATAATTTCTTTAATTTGTCTAGAGCTTGTGGAATATTTGGATACAAATACTTGTCTGCTAAGTTGAGGTTTGATTCGTGTTTCTAAAAGACTGCTTCGTGTTCTATTGTTAGCCTTTGTAATTGCTTGTTCCAACAGCTCTTCCGAATACCCTTTTGATTTAAATTTTTGCTTAATCATCTCAAAATTGTTTTGTTGGGAGATCTCATCGGAACATATCCTTTTGGCTCCAAGCAGTTGGGAATAAGGAACATTATTTATCAAACTTTGTGGGTGAAAGCTAGTGGGTAACAAGGCAGTATTTTTATCTGTAGGTTTGTGATAAACTTCAGTATGTATGCTTCCATTCTCCATCGTTACCAATACATCAAGAAACTGTAGTGATTTTCTGTTAATGGTTCTTGTGAATTCAATGTTTTTATCACATTGATTGATTTGATTAATTTTAGTCTCCAGTAACTCAATGCTGTTGTTCCACATTAGGAAGATATCATCTATGTATCTACAGTATAAAAGTAAATTCTCAGACCATTCTTTGTCGTTGTATATAAATAAGTCCTCAAATTTCGCCATATATGTATTCGGATACGCCGGGCCCCCGGCGAAGCCCATAGATGTACCTTTTAATTGCAAATAGTAGTCGTTTTCCCACTTAAAATAGCTATGATGGAGACAAAAGTGTAGAATCTCCAGTAAAAACACTTTGTCAGCTCCTACGGCATCTTGTTTCAATAGGGCCCATTCTACTGCCTCTATTCCTCCTAAATGGGGAATGGAGGTATATAGTGCCTTAACATCCAAAGTGCACAAGATGATGTTGGTGTTATGTTGAACTGTACTGAGTTTCTGCCGAAAGTGAGTGGTATCCTTTGTATATGATTTCCAGGCTTGCAAAAATGATTGCAAAAAATGATCTATATATTGTCCAATTGGCTCAAAGATAATCCTGCATCCTATGACTATAGGTCGGAAAGGTGGATCATATAAGTCCTTATGGATCTTAGGCAGCATGTACAATCCCGGTCTTTTTGGATTGATAACTGTGAGATATGCTCAAGTGTTTGTGGAAATCCATTCCATTTCCATGGCTTTTTTCAATATTTTTTCAAATGTTGAAACCAATTTATTTGTGGGATCTTGATCCAATTTTAAGTGTTTACTGGTATCTGAGATGTGCTCTTCAACTTTGGAATTGTAAAATCCTTTATCCTTTATAACAATCGCCCCTCCTTTATCCGCTCTTTGTATAATAATGCGATTGTCTGATGCTAATGATTTCAGTGCATTCTTTTCATATATAGATAGATTAGATGCTCTTGATTTTGTAACGTTTATTTTACTAAAATCATTTTTTACCAATTTCTCGAAGGCATCCAAGATTTTATGTGATGTTTGTGCTTGGAAAGTAGATTTGCATTTGAATTCAATTAATTCTGGTTCTGGGCGTGCATTCTCATTTGTTTCTATAGTGGAGAAGAAATATCGTAAGCGTAGCACTCTCACAAATCTGAAAAATGCTATTTCATTTTCCAAGGCGTTAGTCTGATATGTTGGAGCAAATCCTAAACCTTTGTTTAACATGTGAATTTGTTGTGGGGTGAGTTCAACTGATGAAATATTAACTATAGCGCATTTTTCTGACTCCTCAGATTTTGTGGTGATCTGTCTTTGGCTTCTCCTGGTTGGCTGGTGTTTGTATCCTGAGCCAAAAAAGACTTCGATGTTGAAGCATGATCAGTTCTAATTTCACCTGTAGCCTCACTTTGTTTACCACTTCCTTCTTCCATTCTTGGTGGAGGTCTATTAACAGTTGTATCTCCGGAGGAGGAGCTTAGTGCGCATCCAAGATGGTCGCGTGAGCTGTGAGCTCCCGAAACCCTCGCCGCCTCCACCGTCTATCCTGGCGTAAATCCTGTTTCTGATGACGGGTTCTAGTAGCTAAGACTCTCCTGATCTGGAAGGCCTTTTTCAGATTTTGGATCGGATGCCGGACGCCGAATTACTCCTTCCTGAAGCCTGGAGGCCTACACCGTGGATCATCCCGGGACTTGGGTATCCGGAGCACCCCGAAAGTAGTTGAACAACAACGGCTTGTGGAAGGGGACGGCTACCCGGGGTCTACTTTTGGTTTCGTTTTGTCTGGCTAAGAAGATTGGAGGGCTGCCTAGTGATCAAGCTGGCCTGTGAGCACACTCGCTTGACTGATTTTCACCGACGCCCTGCATTTCAATCTCATGTGGTTTTTCCTTGTGGGGAGCCATTTACACCAGGTCCCAAAAGCCCCCGAGGGGCGCGCGACCCACCATGGCAGGCTAGTCTGATAGTGACAAGCGGTCCCTCAAGAACGCGACTCGCGGTGGCGTAACTCAGACCACCATTATGGACAAATTTGCGCGCAATAAGGGCTCGCCCAGCGGGACTGGCAAAACTCCGGAGGAACTTGGTGGTGGCCCCCCTGAGTCGGAGGAGCCGACTCTTCGAGATGTGATGGGCGCCATTGCCAGTATACAATCATCGATGGGCCAACAATACGAAACCCTGGCAGCCAAGATCGACACGTTGGCGGTGGATGTAGGCCTGATTAGGGCGGACTTGGCCAAGACCAACGAGAGAGTCAAGTCGTTGGATGTCAAGACAGCCAGTCTCACCACTGATGTCTCCGATCTCCAGACTGAGAACCGGACTCTTCGGACCTCGAGTGACCAGTTTGCCCACCGGCTTGAGGATTTAGAAAGTCACGCTAGGCGCAATAATGTCTGCATAGTCGGAGTTCCGGAGTCCTCAGCCGATCAATCGACAGACTTACTCGTTGAAGATCTGATCCTCAACCACCTCGCCCCTAAGGGCCTGAGTAACCTTTTTGCGGTGGAGCGTGCCCACAGAGTCCCGGGCGGCAGACGCAAGCAGGGGGCTGCTCCGCGACCCATCATTGCGCGGATCTTTAACTATAGGGACAGAGACGCCATTTTGCAGGCTTCGAGGACCAGCGGCCCCACCAATTTCGAGAATGCATCCTTCCAGTTTTACCCTGATTTTACCCCTTCGGTGCAGAAGCAGAGACTGGGATTTTCTGGGGTGAAGCGGAGACTAAGAGACCTGGGCATGAAGTATGCTATGCTTTTCCCCGCCCGATTGTGCATCGAACATAATGAGCGGGTGCTCTTCTTTGATATGACAGAGGTGGTCAGTGACTGGTTGGACACACTATCTATGCCACGGGACAATGCGTAACAATCCAGAGGTGCTGAAGGCAGCCAACGGGACCAGGAGGAGTAGGGGCACCGGCGTGTGCTACCATCGTATCATGCTACGGTGGATTGTTATCCTTTTTCGGGTCAATGACAATTCTTAAAGACAAGCCCTGGGGCGGCGGGGGGTTCGGGACGTTTCCTCCTCCGGGGGTGTTTCCTTTTCTATTTGTAGTTTAGCCTTTTGGGGTAGGGCGACAGGCACACTGCAGAATGGGGTGGTTTTTTGGTTTTATCGCAGGGGTGCAGGGTGGGGGGTTGTTGTTCAGGTATTTTGGGGGAGGGGGGGTTCTTCTTTTTACTGTTTGCATTGTTCTTGAGGCTACGTATTGTTGTATGGCTTATTCTGTGTTTCCTTCGTGGGGTTTGGGGGACCCGACTACTCATTTTCGGGATGGGGGTAGGGCGTTGAGAATTTTGAGTTGTAACATCAACGGCTTGGGGGACAAAATAAAACGGGGAATTGTACTCCAATATGTAAAGCGTCATTCCCCCGACATTGTATTACTGCAAGAAACGCACTTGGTGGGGAACACGATCCATGCAATGAACCGGAGGGGCTACCGGATGGTGGCACACTCGGGATTCACTTCGGGCTCTAGAGGGGCTGGTGTTATGATCCGTAGTTCCCTTCCCTTGGAGATTGATGAAACGATATTGGATGACAAGGGACGGTATGCGGCGATTGTTGGTAGGTGGGAGGGGAGAACGGTTGCCATCCTCTCGATATATTTCCCCCGGGTTTGCAGGCCACCACATTTGTCGACCTGGGGAAATTGGTATTGAGGCTTCCTGAGGGGATTCTGGTGGTTGGAGGGGACTTCAACTCGGTGGTTGACGGCCTGGAGGATCGACATCCTCCCAGGGCTCTTACACCATCGCAGTCCTGCCTGAGTGGTTTCTTGGAAACGTTTGGTTTGGTGGATTGTTGGCAGATGCTTCACCCAGGGCAGGCTCAATATACTTTGCACTCCGGGGCCCATGGGAGCTTGGCCAGACTTGACTATATTCTTGTGCCAGCAGCCCAGGCCACGACGTTGCGAGAGGCCTGCGATTTGCCTAGAGGCATTTTGGATCACTCCCCGCTATGGATCCATATAGATCTCCATTTAAACGCAGGGGGCCGGGTCGCCCCAATTAATCCCTGGCATCTCCGTGTTCCAGAGACCAGAGCTGGGGTGATTAAAGCTATAGACCACTACTTCGGTGGCAATGTGGGATCGGTGTCTTCGTCTGTGTCCCTCTGGGAGGCCTTTAAAACTGTGATATGGGGTCAGACACTGTCGCTAGTCGCCAGCTCTAAGAAGCGCCACAATGGAGAGGTTGAGCAGCTGGAGTCTGATATAGTGGCTTTGGAGAGGGATCTTGAGTGTGGGGTCACGCGTGAAAAAGTGCATGTTTTGCAACTGAAGCAGTCTGATTATAAAGCCTTGGTCACGAATGCCGCGAAAGCTATGAGTCGAGAACAACAGGGCCGTTTGTATGATGTGGGCGACAAGGCGGGGAAGTTGATAGTTTGGTTGGACAAGAGGGAGAGATTGAATCGAGTGGTACCGGTGGTTGAGCGAGTGGATGGTGTACGTTTGACGGATCCGTTGGAGATTGTGGAGAAGTTCGCTTGCCACTTCCGAACGGTGTATGTGCCGGTCTCGGACCGGCCTGAGGAAGACTCCCATCTTTTGCTTAGGGATATCGCTTTGCCTTGCCTGTCCGACTCTGACAGAGAGCTAATGGAGGCGGATTCCTCCACTGATGAGGTAGCCCTCGCTATTCGCTCCATCCGCTCTGGAAAAGCCATGGGCCCAAACGGCATACCCATCGAGCTGTACAAGTTGTGTCCGAACAAAATGGCGTCGTACCTTCGCTCGATGTTCTTGGAGTCCAGGGAGAGGGGTTCGCTTTCCCGTGACCAGCGTTTAGCGTCTATCGTGGTGATCCCTAAAGAGGGTAAACCCCCGTGAATTCTGTACCTCCTATAGACCTATCTCACTTCTGAATGTGGAACCTAAAGTTTTGGCGAAAATGTTAGTTAACCGTCTGATTACAGTGATTGGAGATTTGGTGCACCCAGACCAATCCGGCTTTATTCCAGCCCGTAATAAACCGTTGAATTTACGCCGTCTTCATGGCGTGCTGGCGAGGGCGGAGACGCTACGTGAGCTGGCCATTTTGGTTTCTTTGGATGCCACTATGGCATTTGACACAGTGGAATGGCCGTATCTATGGGCGGCTCTGGCGAAGTTTGGCTTCGGACCAGGTGTTCATCGGATGGGTCCGATTACTCTATGAAGAGCCCCTGGCCCAGGTAGTCGTTAACGGTCAAGTGTCGGCTCCCTTTGTTCTGGGGAGGGGTACGCGGCAGGGATGCCCTCTGTCTCAGCTGCTTTTTGCCTTGGCTCTAGAGCCCTTGGCCGCTTGGTTACGATGGGAACCGTCCCTCAGGGGTATCAGGTGGACTCCCGGTTTTGAAGATCGCATCTCACTTTATACGGACGACATTCTCCTTTACCTCACCTACCCTCGGAAATCTTGGGGTAGTGTTCGACGTCCTTAATTCCTTTGGGAGGAACTCTGGACTGGTTATCAATTGGGGTAAGTCTTGTGTTTATTCGCTCACAGACGATGTCCCACTCGTACCGCGCAATTGCCCAATACAAATTACATCCACCGGGTTCAAATATTTAGGTATCTATGTTTCGCGTGATTCGGCTGTCAGGTATCAGTGCAACTTACTCCCCCCGCTTCTTCGCTAAAAAGGCAGACGTGAAAGCCTGGAGCAGACTGCCGCTGTCCCTGGTGGGCAGAGCAGCCTTATTCAAAATGATGTCCCTTCCCAGATTTTTGTATGCGCTTCAGAATACAATGGATCTAGTGCCTTCCAGCTACTTCCACGAGATCGAGTGCCTACAAAGAAAACTGCTGTGGGCCGGACGCCCCCGGATTGCCTTGGCTAAGCTTACGCTGCCTTGGTATGATGGCGGTATAGCGTTGCCGGATATACAACGATATTACTGGGCCTCACAATTGAGCTCGGTTAATCATGCGATGTATGGTCCGACTTCTAACCCAGCCTTTGCTATGGACAAATGGCTGCTGCCGGGCGGAGACTATAACAGGACGCTTTATTCCAAACGGTCTGATGTAGCGTTGACTGGGCCTACCAGAGTTGCGGTGTGGGTCTGGTACAACGCTAATGCTGCTATGGGTTGGTCAGACACTCTCACCCGAGCGACTCCACTTTATGCAGCTGAGAGGTTGGGCAATTTGTGGACTACCAAGGGTTTCGAAAAATGGGACCTTATTGGGATTAGTAAGGTGGGGGACCTTTGGCGGAAAGACAAGATAAAGTCCGTCGAAGAGCTGCAACTTGAATTCAAACTCAGTCCTCGAGAATACTTTCGGTACCTACAGGTCCGGCACGCCCTTTCCTCTGTTTTTCCGGCTGGCACGCTTGTTCCAGAATCCTCACCCCTGGAGGACAGAGTACCCGACGGCCACGTCCCGGACAGTACGATCTCTCTTATATATAAAAAGCGGATAAACGGACCTTCTTTTACAGCTTCGTACGGCCTGGACCGGCGATGGACTGGAACTTGATGATGAGGACTGGCAGGCGGCGATATCGTCCCCGAAGGAGGTAACAATCTCGGCCCGTCTGAGATTGGTGCAGTTAAAAACCCTACACCAAGTGTACATGATGGGTCCTCGCTTGTTGCATATGGGGTATGTCTCGGATGATTTGTGTAAGCGCGGGTGTGGAATGGTGGGTACATTCCTTCATATTTTGTGGGAATGTCCGGCGGTAGTGTCCTTTTGGAATCGTGTGCATGGTGTTATGACTGAGGTGACGGGTGTTTCGCTTTTGCCTGAGGCCCGAAGGTGTCTATTGAATGTGTGGGAGCCCAATGATTATAATGTGGCAACAGCGCAGTGGGCCACCTTGGGTAATATCATCTCCAAGCGTGACATTGCGCAATTGTGGGGATCGTCGAGGGCGCCTAGTCTGTCGGCTTATTCTAGAAACATGGACTGGTGCATGTTTCGTGAAAAAAACAGTCTACACTGCTCGGGGCAGGCCCAAGAAATGGGGGAGGGTGTGGAACCAGTGGAACCAATATCGTGGTGAAATTTGTACTCCCCCTTTTGAGCCTCCACCGGAGGTGTTACACTCCCCTTAGCGTGATGTTCCTTCTAGTTTGGATCTTTGTCTATGTATTGCTGGCCAGCTCTCTTTCCCCTTTTCCCCCTCCCATCTGCTCTTCTTCTAGACTATGTAACAGTCGTGGATGTGGTACTCCCTCCCCAGAAGGATCACTTAGGTATCTGCCTTCCGTTTAGCCTCTGCAGTTAATTTTTACATTTTTTGGTTGGTTGGTTTTTCAAAAAACATAAAACAAAGACCTTATTCCTCCTGTGATGTACTGTACGACATGACATGATTGTTTAATTGCCGCCGGGCCCTGGGGTTGTCGGCTGAAGGGCTGTGTATTCATTCATCCTGATATGATTATTGGAAATGTTGCCAGCCGACCCATTGTGGCCATATGATTGCTATTGTATCTTCATGTTTATCAATAAAGGTTTTTCCCCCCAAAAAAAAACAGTTGTATCTCCTTCGGTTGCTACACTCTCGTCTGAAGAAGTATTCGTGCTTTTTTTTAAAATAAACTCTTTGTTGGGCATATACCTCAGCCCAAGTATAGACCTCATTTAACCCTTTCGCTGTGGCGGCTATTCCGCCTCAGCGCTAACGGGGCGGGGTGGCCGCATGCTGGTGACAGAACTGCTCCGTCACCAGCCGCGGTTGAGCTGTGCTGGTGACGGAGCGGTTCCGTCATGATCCGCCCCGCTCATTAGAACGGCCGCGCGGGCGCAAAATCAGCGCCGCGCAGGCGCGGCGGCCGGGCCATGACGGAACCACTCCGTCATAAGCACAGCCCAACCGTAGCTGATGACGGAGCGGTTCCATCATCAGCAGGGGAGGGGTTAACTTGTAGTCCAAGGTATCGCTTTTGTATTTCCTCAATTTCCCTTCCTGTGAGTCTTTAGAATACACCTCCAATTTCATATTATTATCTTCCAGTGTTTTGTTCCAATCTTCTGAATCCATACGTATTTCCAAGTCAGTTTGGATGACTGAGATTTCTTCAATGATTTCTTTTATGACCACTGCTAGTTCCTCGATGAGTAGTAGGATAAGATCTAAAGAGCATTTATTAAGTACTGCATATTAGCGATCCATAAAGTATTTTTTCAAGTGAAACCTGAAGAGCATAGGATTTATGGATGGTCTTAACCCTCTTGGGATCCTTTCAGCACGATGGTACTGTACTAGTGTGGAGGCGTGCAGGCGTGGATTTAATTGCCTTCTGGATACAAATTGCAACTGTTTCAGTTGTTGTTGTAAATTGCTTCCCTGCAAGTTAAAAGTTCTAACATCCTGAATAAGTGAGTACATTTCTGAAGCTTGCTAATTTGTATATGCCAATGTACTCGCTCGATTTTCAGTAAAGCTTGTAATTGCGTCAAATGACATGTTGGGTGCTTCCTTGGTTGAGGACTGGTATTATTAATTATAGAATAGGTTTAAAAGAGCACACCTATTTGATTCTTCTTTGATTCAATTTTTTAGAAATGACTTTAACAAAATTAAACCGGGCGTGCTACTAAGGCTGGCAAACTGTCCTTTTTTGCTTTTTACTAATATCATCAACCCTCAGGTATTTAAACTTGGCCTTCGTGCACTGTTGCCTAATGTCCTTAAATTATTTTCAATGTTAATATGAACAATAATTTTCAATTTAAAATTTTTAAACCAAGACATTAGCCATAAAAATAAACAATTCTTAATATCTAAAAATTCAGGTGGCTTATGTATTTTAATTTGTTGACATCACAAATTCGTAATTTCTGTACATTTTTGAAGCTTCACATGATAATTCCTTTTAAAAGAATCGCCCTATGCATTTCAGGCCCCATCGGCCCTTCTTCAGGGGCTGTACTCTGTGAACAAAATAAACATGCTTACATTTTGTAATAAGAACCCCCAAAGTTGGGAGAAGTAGTACAAATATAAATTGTACATATTCATTGTAATATCATCAGGTGTAAATCTCTTTGTTTTCATTATGAATAATGGACCCATGTGTAAATTGAAATGCATGCTAATATTAGTAAGAAACGTGATCAGAAAAGAAAGAACCTTGTAGGTTTCAGCCACACCATCAAACTAAAAAACCTTATAGAATCAAGTCTGTGAGTCTGTGGGTTAAAACTCTTAGGGCCCGATGTAGGTAAACGCGATTTTCCGATTTCAAAATACCGAGGCGGGCCGAATCGGTATTCTGAAATCGGAAAACGAGATGTAGGGGAAAAAAACCGAATGAATACCGATTCGGTCGGCATCGGTAATGAGATTCGGTACGTTCCGATTCTGCTCGGTCCGAATCGGAAAGTACCGAATCGGCCAACAACGAATCGGAAATCACCGAATCGGCTACCACCGAATCGGATATTCCCGATTCGGCGAATACCGATTCGGTAAAATCCGAATCGGCAATCATAGACCCATGGCGAAAAAGCCCATAGGAATGCATTGAAAGAACCGATTCGGCTTTTACCGATTCGGATAATACCGAATCGGATTTTACCGATTCGGATATTACCGAATCGGTAAAAGCCGATTCGGCAATAGGCGATTCAGCCAATGAGGTGGCTCCCCCTCCCCCACCCAAACAGGGAGTGGCAACCCTGGCAGGTGCAGCTAATTAAGAAGTTTCTGGAAATATCTGGAAAGCCTGCCTGAGCCCAACACACACAGTTAGCAGCAGTGGGAGAAGGAGGATGCAAACTGAACAGGAGAAAATGGCAGATCAGGCAGGAAGCCAGAAGTCCTCCCAAAAGAGGAAGCCCAAGTTCACCACCACCGAACTTCAGGTGCTGGTTGAGGAGGTGGTGAGGGTGCACCGCCAGCTGTTTGGCAAGCTGTCCCTCAACGTGCCAGACAGCACCAAGAGGAGAATGTGGGCCGACATCGCCCAGAAGGTCAATGCTGCTGGTGTCACCCCCAGGTCCATTGAGGAACTGAAGAAAAGGTTTTACGACCTCCGCAGCCTCACGAAGAGGAAGCTGGCTGACATTCAAAGGCAGGCTGGACTCACTGGAGGAGGCAACAACCCGGCGCCACCCCTCACCGAGCTGGAGGAGATTGTCTCCAGCACCATCGAGAGGGAGAGCATCGTAGGAATCGGGACCCTGGACAGCTCTGCCAGAGCCACAGCTACAGGTAAGAAGCATGCGCATCATGACACACCCTACCAGACACCTCCCCATTAGACACAATGCATAGGCAAACACCAGCACTGTACTGTCACCAACATACAAGAGACAAGCATCATGGTACATGTAGTCAGCAGAAGTTAGCCAAATATGTCAGTGCAGAATCACAAGACAGGAAACAGTGTGACACGGTGTAAGGAGATGCAAGGACATGTGGAATGCCATAATTGTACTGACTGTAATACATCGGCACTCAGTTTACAAATGCTTCTTTGTACCTAGGGGCACCATCAGGCGGCACAACTGTGACAGCAGAGGGAGCAGCAACGTCCAACACTGCAGTCGCAGGGCCGAGCACCAGCCAGGCTGGCCAGGAGGAGCAGGAGGATGAGGAAGGAGACACCCCAGGGCTAGGAATGGAGGGAGTCCTGGTCATTGACTTCCAAGCAGTGCACTCCCCAGTACTGCCCAGCACACCCCCCTTGCTATTCTCACCAGACAACTCCCCTACAAGGCAGACCATTCCGCCTACACCAGCTCCTGCCACAATCGTGGCCTTGCCACCTGTCCAACCAGTCCTGGGAGCAGGGGCTCAGGGACCGGCCAGCACCACACCCCCACCAGTGGCACCCCAGCCCACTCAGCAGGCCGGAAGCAGCAGTGCCCGACGCCGTGCCACCACCACCACCACTGCTGCACCAGCACGGGAGGGCAGTGTGTTCCTGGGCCTGGAGGGACAGATGGTCAAAATCCAGCGCCAACAGGCCAGATCCACCATGGCCTGCCAACGCCAGCTCCTGCAGCACAACATGCAGATGGGGGAGTTGGTGAAGGGTTTCCAGGCTGTTGTGGACAGCAACAAGGAGGTGGCAGCAGGGTTAGGCAGGCTGACCACTGCCATCACCCACTCATCTGCCAGACAGGAGGAGCATGAGGTTGCGCGCAGGAGGGATGCCCGGGTGCTCAACCGGGCCATGGCCCGCCTTGCAGCGGCGACCGCACAACTGTGCCATCGCAGCTCCAATCAAGAATCTGTGCTCAGTCAGCATACAGCTGAGCTGACTAGGGGGATGGCCAGGATCACCACGGCCATGGAGGCCATGATAATATCAAACACCGCCTCCAATCCTGCCCTGGACCTGGGTGATGCTGGAGACAGCAGCAGCCGCAGCAGCCCGGCCAGCGCTGCATCAGAGCCACGGAGGAGCACCAGGCGATCCGCTGATGCTGCTGGGCATTCGGAGGGGGCCGAGGGACACCCCAGTGGGTCTGGCAAGCGGGCCAAAAAATAGCCTGGCAAGGGGGGATGAGCAAACCAGAACCCTGGACTTTATTTGAGTTTACAATCTCCATTTTTTGATGCACATCAGTGCTGTAACTGTGGTGCATTACTATTAAAAAATTGTTTTTTCCAAGCAACATTTAGCTGTCTTTGCATCTGTACTCAGTCAGAAATAGTTCTCAGTGATCTCCTCACGTCTGTATCTGCCATCACTTGGCGTACACACCCCAGCTGGCTGTGTCAGTGGCACAGCTTCGTCGTCGTCATAGTCCTCGTAGTCAGACAACTCCACCTCAGTGCCCTTCTTGACCGCAAGGTTGTGTAACATTGCACATACAGCTATGATCTTGCAGCAGGTGATGGGGGTATACTGCCTTGCACCTCCACTCTTGTGCAGGCATCTGAATCTACTTTTCCAGATGCCAAAGGTCCGTTCAACAACATTCCTGGTGCGTATGTGGGCCCGGTTATACCTCCTTTGGCTGGGTGTGGAGGGGTTGAGGTAGGGGGTGAGTATGAATGAGCGGAGGGCATATGCACTGTCGCCTGGAAGAGAAAGGGGTCACATTAGACACATGCATACATGTATTACACCTACCTACTATGTGTTATGGGGGTCTGATGATGTGGCTCACCTAGGAGGTATCCTTCTCCAAAATCGCCAGCCATCAGCCGTGCATATATGCCGCTCTGTTGGAATATATAGGAGTCATGGGTACTTCCTGGAAATTTTGCTACCAGGTCTGTGATGGTGCACTTGGCATTGCAGATCACCTGCACGTTGATGGTGTGTGTAGATTTCCGATTGCGGTATATGTATTCGGTGTCCGCTGGTGGGCAAATCGGAATATGCGTGCCATCTATGCAACCGATGATTTGGGGAAATTGTGCCATCTGGTAGAAGTCAGCTTTGGTTTGTAGCAGTTCTGCGTGGGTTGCAGGGAATGAGATGTATTGGTCCATCCTGTCTATCATGGCGTCAAGGAATATGTGGAAGAACCTTGACAGGCTGCTCTGGCTCACCCCTCCTGCTGCTGCTACTCCACTTTGATAGCTGCCAGACGCTACCAGGTGTAGGCTGCATAGCACCTGGACGTGCGCAGGGATGGCGTGTGCCCTTGGGGTGTGGTGGTCCAAGTATGGCTTAAGGTCCCTGATGAGCTCAAGTATGGTGTCAGAGTCCAGCCTGTATCTCTGTAGGATCTCAGCCTCAGTGAGCATGAACAGGGTTACCCTCTGTCTGTAGACCTGTTCATTTCTTAGCCATTCCCTCTGTCCTTCCTGCTGTAGCCGTAGCCGCCTCGCAATGACATAGAAAGCTGCCATCCTGCAAGTTGCAATGCATTTTGGGACTGTTTATATGGGTTGGAGTTGGTTACCACCTGATTGCAATCCATGGTAAATACCGAGTGAATTCTACCGATTTTGAGCCGATTTCGGTGTTTCTGTGCCTCCCTACATCTCCCCAACTGTCGGAATCGGGGAATTTCCCGATCGGAGATTCATTCGAATCGGCATGTTTTCCGATTCGGCTCATGTCCGATTCGGTATTTTCTCCGATTCGGTACATGGACCGAATCGCTGATTTTCCGATTCGGTGTTACTAACGATTCGGTACTTGGACCGAATCGGTGATTTTCCGATTCGGTGTCACTAACGATTCGGTACTTGGACCGAATCGGTGATTTTCCGATTCGGTGTCACTAACGATTCGGTACTTGGACCGAATCGGTGATTTTCCGATTCGGTGTCACTAACGATTCGGTACTTGGACCGATTCGGTGATTTTCCGATTCGGTGTCACTAACGATTCGGTACATGGACCGATTCGGTCTTTGTAACCGATTCAGTGTTTTTCCGATTCGTTACATATCCGATTTTCGGTATGTACGTATCGGATTCTTTCCCATTCGGTACTCATTCCGAATCGGTTTTCAATCCGATTCGTTCTGTTTTTGGTTCCCTACATCTCGATGGCTGTTTACCGATCGGTAAGGGCCAAAAATCGGTATTTTCGGCCGATACCGATCGGTAAAGCCCTACCTACATCGGGCCCTTAATAAGTAAAATACTCTGCATATAAGAACCTTCCATACAATGATGGTCCGTGAAAATATTTGAAACTCTGTAGTAGAATGAAGCCTGTAATTATAACTTGTTTGAAATAAATCACCTACTCTAAAGCCATCGCCTATATGAAACTCATGACTAACATGTCAACACTGACCTCGTGATGTATGAAACCCTCTCTAAACACTCCACAGTGACCCTTGACTTGCAGGTACCAACTTGTGAGCAGCCACCGTTTACATGGCGGCTGCAACCAACTTCTTTGACTGACCCTGTCTTCAGACAGACCGTTGGGGAGGCAATTAGTAATTTCTTTGGGAAAAATCAACACTCGATTGAAAGTGCTGGAATACTGTGGGAGGCATTCTAAGTGACGATCAGGGGTACTTGCATAGGCGCACAGGCGGGAGTGTTGCGGGACATTAGACGCAAGAGTCATAAGCTAGTAGCAGATATCCCCGCATTAGACGTCTGCCACGTTAGCTGCAATATGGGATCTTGTTATGGAACATAAAAGTACAGTGGATCAAGAGATGTTGATTAGATCCAGGCGCTGGATAGCTCGCTACAATGGGGAAGGGGGTCATACAGGCAGGTCCTTGGCACAGAAGTTGGTGTCGCAGCATAGCCAGACATGTGTCACTGAGTTGCTGGATGGAGATTAGGTTGCCCTTGAAAAAACTCCCGAGATCAGTAGTTTTATTATTGATTACTAAACTAAGCTCTATGCGAGGGGAGCTGATGTGCCGATAACGGAAATACACTCCTATCTCAATGACGTCGCCCTGACGTCTCATGAACATAGGGAATACGTTACACAGCCTTTTGATATTGAAGACCTTAAATTAGCCATAATGTCACTTCCCACATGTAAGGCTGCTGGGCTGGAGGGGCTCCCCAGTGATTTCTATAAAGCATATGTGGATGATTTGGCCTTAAGGCTACTGAAGGTTTATGTGGAGGCTTACGATGAGGGAAGACTTCCACCCACCCTCAATGAAACAGTCCTGGTGACACTCTTAAAGCCTGATAAAGCTGCCAACCGGTGCAACTACTATAGCCCCTCACAATCATTAATATGAATGCCAAGAACTTGCCTAAAATGGTTGCTAACAGGCTTCAACCTCTTGTCCCCCTCCTGGTTTTGCCGTACCAATCGGGTTTCGTGACAGCTAGATCCACTGCGCATAACTTGTGCATGGGGTTCTCCACATTGCATTGTTTTGACCTTGAGTTCCAGGCGGTTGCCTTATTACTAGACACAGCAAAGGCATTCAATTCCCTACAGTGGGATTATATGTTTACCGCTTTCACTAGAATGGGTCTACCTCCACTTTTTCTGCAGTGGATTAGGGTGCTGTACACAGATCCCCTGGCAAGGGTACGTGTTAATGGATGGGGTCGGCTACTTTTCCCATTTAGCGACGCACGCGTCAGGGGTGTTCCTTGTCCCCAATGCTTTTCGCACTCACGCTAGAGCCGCTGGCTTGTAAACTACATATTTACAACAAGGGGTGGTGAGGGACAGAGTCTCTGAATTAAGCAGAAAGCTCTCACCCAGTCAAGAGATCAGGGCTAGATCCAACACCGTTTTTTAGCTCACTGCACCATCCCAGTTTCAGAACCTGGCTGTATGCAAATTAGTCTGTTCCTGTCCCAGTGCATGATGGGAACAGGGCAAACCAAACTACAAAAGCCAATTCTTACACTGGGAAGGAAACAATCTCCCGGGGACCGGTTTCTGGCATTACAGCCGTCTTCGGCCCGGTTTGCTTGAATCCTGATGGTGCAATGAGCAAGGGTCTCACATCTGAGAATACCCTTCCACGCTTAGGGTGGACAAAAATATTTACAACAAGGGGTGGTGAGGGACAGAGTCTCTGAATTAAGCAGAAAGCTCTCACCCAGTCAAGAGATCAGGGCTAGATCCAACACCGTTTTTTAGCTCACTGCACCATCCCAGTTTCAGAACCTGGCTGTATGCAAATTAGTCTGTTCCTGTCAGTGCATGATGGGAACAGGGCAAACCAAACTACAAAAGCCAATTCTTACACTGGGAAGGAAACAAGCTCCCGGGGACCGGTTTCTGGCATTACAGCCGTCTTCGGCCCGGTTTGCTTGAATCCTGATGGTGCAATGAGCAAGGGTCTCACATCTGAGAATACCCTTCCACGCTTAGGGTGGACAAAAATATTTACAACAAGGGGTGGTGAGGGACAGAGTCTCTGAATTAAGCAGAAAGCTCTCACCCAGTCAAGAGATCAGGGCTAGATCCAACACCGTTTTTTAGCTCACTGCACCATCCCAGTTTCAGAACCTGGCTGTATGCAAATTAGTCTGTTCCTGTCCCAGTGCATGATGGGAACAGGGCAAACCAAACTACAAAAGCCAATTCTTACACTGGGAAGGAAACAAGCTCCCGGGGACCGGTTTCTGGCATTACAGCCCTGATCTTTGGACTGGGTAAGAGTGGTCTGCTCAATTCAGACACTCTGTTCATCACCACCCCCTTTTCTGAATCGGCTTGTAAACTACAGCAGCGACATTCTGCGGCTCTGCTGCGTTTTTGTCAGCAGCCACTTGTGGTTTCCCTCTATGTTGACAATATGCTGCTCCTATGTTCGGGAACCTGCCACCTTTCTCCCGGCACTTCTTCGGGAGTATGTTAAATTCAGGAGATATTCTGAACTAGGGATTAATTGGGCGAAATCTACTGTGTTTCCGCTCACGGCTGGAACACTGGCAGTAGAAATGGACTTCCCACTAGCGTGGACCCAGGATCCGGTGAAGTACCGGGGAATATGGTTGCACAGAGATCCGGATGGAGTGATTTCTGAGAACTATGGCAGAGCGCTCACACAGATCACTGAGCAGATGGTGAGGTGGACTCGATTGCCTTTCTCGCTAGCCGATCAAATTATAATTACATTTACTATATTGCCCAAACTACTTTACCTTTTCGTAAATATCCCGATCAGATTTAATTTTGCGATGTTCCGTGCCCTTCAGTCTGTGTTGCTCTCATTTGGCTGGGGTGGTAAGAAACTCAGGTGTAGTTGGGATGTCCTGGTCCAGCCATTCGACCAGGGGGGGGGGGGGGGGAGGGGGGGGGGAGGTGAGGCACCTGACCTACGGTTATATTACCTTTGCGCACAAGCAGTTTCAACCTCGTACAGCAATAGAGTCGGATGCCGTTCTCCAATTGTCGCTGAAGGCGGCAACTCTTTCAGAGGGGATGGGATAAATCCTGCTTTGTGCATGGCATGGGCCTGGAGGGCCTCAGCTAAACGATCCCAGCCTACCTACCGGTATGCCCCGTCACTGCCACTGGCTGCACACCCTGATATCTCAGTGGCCCGGGAGAGGCCAGCGCTGCATACATTGGCTGCTACAGGGATTAACACACTGGGGGACTTGTATAAACAGAGTCAGTTTTGATCACTGCAGGATGTATACAGGGGGGCCAGAGTAGCAAATTTATGCTTGGGTTTATATATGTCCAGGTACGACAAGCGATTCAGGTAATTTACCTGGCTTTTCCGGATGAACCTAGAACACTGCGGGCACTGCAAGCAGTGCTGGCAGGATCAGAGAGGAAGGGCCTCATTACCAGGCTCTATATTGCCTCACAAAGGGAGAATGAGCCAGGAGAACACCCCTCTTATCTGAAATGTAGTGGGGCGCTGGGACCCATGTTAACGATTGAGCAGTGGCAATCTTGCTGTGCACTAACAGGGCACCTTACATTGAATTGCAATCTCTCTATGATCCACCTGAAGTTTTTTTAATCAATTACATTATACCCCAATGCAACTTTGTAAGTTTGGGTTGAGGGAAAATGCTAATTGTACTAGGTGTAGACTGGCCGATGCAGATTTCCTGCATCTGGCATGAGCTTGTGCTGATGGTTTGAGTTCTGGTCAAGGGTAGTGAAAGTGCTAACTGATATTTTGCTGAAGCCAGTGCATTGTACTCCGCAAGTGTGCCTCCTGGGTAGCGTTAAGAGTCTCAAGCCCTGCAACCGGCGACTTGTTGCTTTCTTGACTCTGATGGCCAAGAGGGCAGTGGCACAGCACTGGGGGGCGAAACCTATTCCCACTGTTAAAAAATGGATTAGGGATTTACTTTATCGCAGGGACCAGTTGGGAGCCTACGCTGAGGAAATACCTGAGGCATCTCGTCCTAAAGATTTTTGGGCCCCGCTTACTGTATACTTGTTAAGCCACCCTGACTTGTAATACTGTGATTGACTATATGCTGTTTTGCACGTGGACGGAGAAAGGCCTGATATCAACACTCTGTTCATTGCCATGGGTCATTATGTACCACGCCAATGTGTTTGTGATGCTTAGGATTATCCAATTGAATGCTGTAAAGTCCTTGCCATGCCTGGTGAGAGCGTGGCGGGGGGATGGGTATGTTGGGGATTGGTGCGTTGTTTATTGCATCTCTGGGTACTATATCATGTTTATCAAAAATTTAATAAACTGATTTAAAAACAAAAAGTGCGGAGAACATGAATTTAAAGCTGCAATTTTCACCACTGGACATGGATGGTAAATTAAAATTTGCACCTCAGGAAATCTTGCATCATCAACTAGTAAGCTCTATTGTTGGCCGTTATCTGCATGCCCCTGTGGTTCCTGGAGGATGGTCAGGCAGGGTATATCTATTGTATACCTTCTGAGTCCTCAAACTGGAAACAAATAGAGAAAGGCATAATCAGTTCTTTTTTTTAATACAAATTTTATTGCATTTGTGAATAGACAGTTAACAGTTTTTGATGAACGACAGCAGTGCACAGCAGTATATTAAATTGCAAAAATAAAGGCCCCATAAAGCGTCTTACATCACAGTTAAACTCATTAAATGAGTTTGTGGATTTATCGAGGTGGAACCAAAAATACAAATAAAGGCCTGTTTAACCTAGTAACTCGCAACCCTCTCACCTGTGAACTAGACATCGTCATAGTAACCTGCAAATGAAGCATTGTTAGTAGCCTTATCAGGAGCTATAGTCAGGTGCCGGTTTCAGTTGCAATGTGAGGTGGATAGCCCAGTTTGGCATTAGTGATATGTTACATATCTGTGCTGCCAAGGAGGTGCAGTAGTCCGGGATGCCTGGCTTTCACCTTGTGGAAACCCTGCCGGGGTATTCCACAGGGGAATACCAGGACGGGTTCCCTAAGCAAGCGCATAGATGCCTGCGATGTGGGCGATTTGCGCTATATAAATACATGTGCATTTACATGTACATTTACAATGCAAGTGACTGCGAAGATCTGCTGTGGTGTGTGGGCAGTACAAACAAATTATCTACAGGCTCCAGGGCCTTGAAGGATTCCAACATTGCATCCCATTCTAGTGCTATGGGTTTTTTCCTTAGACCTGTGTACGTTTCACGTCACTGCGTTTCATTCTCTGCCATTCCCCATTCTTCTACTTCTGCCTTCCGCTGGGAAACCAAGGGTGCTGTTGAGGCTTTCCAGCATCTCGTTATTAGGTGTTTTGCCAATACGAACACCAGATCTGCAAAACGTGCTGTTAGTTTTTAGGTCTCGCCTACGCAGTGCGCATGTTAATGCATATGAGGACCTTTAGCCATCGCTCTGCACTTTTTGGAAGCACACACTCGTGCTTGTGGCGGCATCCACCTTGCGGGAGCGAGCAGGGGCGCTTGCTAATTGACAACATATGTCTCTCGCACCGCTACTGCTTACTCCCGCAAGGCGCATGGCAGCACAAGCACAAGTGAAACAGTCATTAAGCAGAGCACGGGCAGTGCGAGGCACGCGCGCTCGTTATTTCATGTTGTTCCTGTTATTCTGGTATATCCGCTTTGCCACTCTAGGTACTGAAACATGCGTAGTACTTGTGTTTCCTGCTGGCTCAGCTGTCACTCCTTTTAGTGTGAACAGTGTACAAGTCCCTCTTTCACTCCTTTTATTACTTGGGTAGTACTAGTGTTTCTCTTTGTTCTGTGTATGTCATTTCTGATATTGAGGCAGTACTTGTGTTTCCTTGAGGATCACCCCATTGCCCATGTTGCTCCTGGGGCAGGTTTTATTTTTCTCCTGTTTGGTCATCTTTGTCGCTAGTGTTAGTACGGGGCCGTACTTGTGTCTTGTCTGTCTCACTCCTGATGCTGGATTAGTGCTTGTGTTTCTGAACGCTGTCATTGCTTTTGACACTGTTGCAATGTTTCTGTCTGGCTTGTTTTACTCAAAGAATATCAGATAGGACAGTATGTCTATTTGATTGGACTCTTAAGTCCCACTCCCTCCTTTATCTGTTCGGGTTGTTTTGTTCCTCTAGCACTCTGAAGCAATCAATGGGTAATGGTTTTTCAAAGTAATCAGGCTCCACCTCAAAGTGCAGCGGTGCAGTGAGGCGAGAGCGCACACAATGCATTGCCATGCTACAGACTTCAGCCTTTGTGCAGACACTGATCTCACACTAGCGTCTAGATGTCTGCATTGAGAGAAGCCTTGGTGAAGGCTTTGTTTATTCATCTATTTAACGCTCCTACTGTCCTCTGCTTTATCGTACCTTCATTGACGCATTTTGTACAGTCATTTACAAGACTAATCAGTGTAAATGTATCATTTTTGCCACCTGGCTACTGCAATCGATAGGTGCAAATTCCCAGCTCTCCAGGTGGCCTAAAAATAATTAGAGCAGTACAGTCAGTTACAAAATATGCCTAGACTGAAAAAAATTAAATTATGAGAAATAAGTATTCATCTTTGCTTAACCCTCACCTCTTCTTGTCCTAAATAGCACCAAGGATAGTTTAGCGAGAAAGGCACCCACCAGCTTCCTGTGGTGGGATCATGCCTCGGGCTCTGACACACAGTGCTCTGTGAACCCTGCAGCCTGAACTCAGATCATCTCCTGGAGCCTCAGCCCGGTGCAGTGACCCTCCGTGCAGCATTCTGTGCATCGGTGCTGGCGGTCCTGGCTTTGAGGGTTCTTTAATATTCATTCCTCAAACGGACTTATTCTTGGACAGACACTGATCTCACACTAGTGTGTGCACTGAGAGTAAAGCACTATGGAGCAGCAGGACCTCTACCCTGGGAGTTGGTGAGGACTCCACTCTCACACTAGTGCCTAGATATATCTGGGAACATATGATTAGCACTACATTAATTACAATGCTTCTTTGCATAAGGCATGTGTTTTAAACCGCATTTACGCTGTACTTCTGTGTTACACCAAGAAGTGCAGGTTCCCTCACTTGTGAGAGCCCAAGCCTCAGTCTCACCTTGGCACTTGTAAGCAAGAGAGTTAAGATTCCTGTGTCAGTTCACCTGAGACACGTCTGCCATTATTCACTTCTGCAAGGTCTTTCCACCGTTTCACGAGGGCACAAGGGGGGCCTGCTTCTACTTTCACGCGCCTCCTTCTACTGTCTATGTGACGAAATGTGTAAAAGTCATGTAGTTTATTAGCATCATCTGCTCTATAACATTATCAGCGAAGCTACTGTTGTATCTCTTTTATTGTTGTACATCTTTAAGAAATGTATGTAATGGCCGCATGCCATTGCATGCGACATGTTTTCTTTCAAGAGAGTTCTATGTTCCATTGTTAAGGGTTTGGTCCAGTGGAATGATTATTATGCTGGACTACATGATGACAAGCTGGATATCCTGATGCTAATAAAGGAACATTAAAACTTTGAATTTGAAGGATTATTTAACATATTTTGGCGACGAGGGAAACTACCACTAAGCAGCAGGAATTATTGTGGTATTGAACGCAGCGTTTTTTACTGTTTTCAAGTGTCTGCAAGGATTTCAATTCTGATACTGGTATGTACGATTTTATTTTAGTACTTTGATGGTACCTGCGGCTAAAAATATTTAATTTGTGCACTGATTGCACCTGCAGCTGATTTCTTATAATTTTTTAATTGTTCTTTAAATGGTTCCAGCATCGTAATGAAATTAATATTCATTTTATTAAGAAGATATTTTTCCTGAGAAATACTTATCCTTGGATTGACCGATTTTTGGATACAACTCATTTTGTTGTGAAGAAATAATAATTTTTCTTTAAAAGAGATATTACGATTTTTGTTTGTTTTGAATATTGCCCTGGAGTGATCTTGAAGATACGTGCTTAACTATTGAAGAATACTTTAGTTAAGAATAATACTGCTTGAAGACCGAAAAAACGAGAACTGTCGTATGAAAGGAACCGGTAATAAGTATGTTTGGACATTTATTCCTTTATTCGTTAATTAACTTACAGTTGTCTGCACCGGTTTACTCGCGCCACGTCTTGTTTTGCTTTCATTTTGCTGCGTGTGCCTGCCATTCCAGATTAGATCGTGTAGAAGAATCCAGGCAAAGCGGATGCAGGCAAAGCTCTAACTTTGACCCCGACGTCTACACGCATAGCGTATGACGTAAGAGACGTGGCAGCCATCTTGGATAAGTTTTGTTGAAGCATTTCAATTGCCGATTTCAACTCACTCGGCAATCATTAAAGAAAACAAAATTCTTTCCAATGTTTCTCCATTAATTTTAAAGGATTGAATCAGACTAACTTTACTGCTGTAATCACGGTCATGGAGAATTTTGTGACAATTTACGAGGTGAGAGTGTATTAACCATTATTACAATTTGGAAGTATTTTGTTTCTGTTCTGGTTCATTTACATCTGTGAGACATTTCGGGACAATCAAACAAAAGCAAGGAATACAAGATATATTATATTCAAAATTTTGATGCAACTTATTTTTATCCTTATCTGTAACGATAAAGGGGGTTTCATATTCAAGAACAACAACATTAACTATTTAATTTTACAGCTGTTTAGAGGTTGAATTCTCATTATTATTTAGTCAATTTAGACCACCACCATGCAATTTGATCCACCTGCCAAATTTCTTCAGCTTAAAGGTGATCCACCCATGCCATGGACAAGGTGGAAAGAAGAATTCATGACTTACATGAAGGCTATTGATGGGGAGAGAATGTGTTCAGAAAGAAAGAAAAGTATTTTATTACATTGCCTTGGTTTGGAGGGTCAGGTTATTTTTAGAACTTTACCCCAAATAATCTCTCAAACTGAAGGAGGAGGAGATTCTTTAAATATTTATTCTGAAGCTTTAGCAAGACTTGAAAAAAGATTCAAACCTACTGTCAGTATCGCTCTCAACAGGTTGAAATTTTATACTAGAAAACAAAAGGAAGATGAATCTTTTGATGACTTTTTAACATCATTAAGGTCATTAAGTTTACATTGCAATTTTGGCATGATGACAGATGAAATGATACAGGAACAGATCATTGTTCATGTAAATGTAAAAAAATTCAGGACAAACTGTGGGTAATGGGAGACCCAAATTTAAATGAGACTATTGCTATAGCCAAATCTCAAGAACAATCTGACTTATGGATGAATACCATCAGAAATAATTCTGAAAATAAAAGTTCTGAAGAAGAAATTTCTGTGGTCAAACACAAACAGAATATAAAACATGAGTTTTCTCAATTTTCTCCGAGATTTAATTCTTATAAACCTCCACAAAAAACTAATGATACATTTAACTCACAGAGGATGTGTTTCAGATGCGGAAATAGATCTCATTATGCTTCCTTTTCAGGTTGTCCAGCATTAAAAAGAGAATGTAATTTTTGTAAAAGAATCGGTCATTTTAGCAACATGTGTAGAGACAAACGCCCTCAGTTACATAGTAAGGGAGCAGTTTCATTATTGTCAGAAGAATCAATTAACAATGTTAAGGAAGTTGAATATGAGGGGGAAAGAGGTTTTGTAGTATCCATTGTGAATCACCAAACTATTTTGCATTGTAAATCACCAAATTGTATATTTAAAGTATATGAATGTGAGTTATCACTTATGGTGGATTCTGGTTCTCCATGGACAATTATATCTCAAGAATATTTTAGGAAAACATTGGCTAATTCAAAAATGTTAAGTAGTATGGAAAGTTCTGATATTGTTGCAAACATGTTTTCTGGTAACAAAATTGATATGGTTGGTTTCTTTCAGGTGGTAATCCATTTTAAAAACAGGAAAACCGACATTAAACTGTATATTTCTGTCAAAGGAGTTAATGTTTTAGGATGGTTGGATCAATGGAAATTAGGTATTCAACTAAATCCTCGTGCTAAAGAACCTGTTTCCCTGTGTGATGATAGTTTAATGGATACAGTTTCAGTTATTGACTATAATATCTCAAACAAGGAGAAGGGACAAAATATTATCAAATGTTTTGATTCTGTATTTAGTGAAAAATTGGGTAAGCTAAGGAATTACTCACATAATATTGTGTTAAAGAGGAACAATGTTCCAGTGATTCAAAAAATTAGGGGTATTCCAATCAACATCAGAGAGGAACTCAAAGGTATGTTAAAGGAGTTATTGGATGAGGGCATTATTGAGCCGATAGATTCATCAGTGTGGGTTTCTCCCATAGTTTTGGTAAGAAAACCGGACCAAAAATTAAGGTTGTGTGTTGATCTGAGAGCCTTAAATGCTAATATTGTTATTGACTGTCATCCTTTGCCGAATATTAATGAATTAGTTTCACTTTTAGATGGTGCAAAAAAAAAATTCTACGTTAGATCTCAGAACGGCTTTCCATCAAATTGAATTGACAGAGGCATCTGGGAAGCTTACAGCGTTTATAACTCCTCAAGGTTTGTTTCAGTATATATGCATGCTGTTTGGTTTAGCGTCAGCGGCGTCTGTTTTTCAGAGAACAATGTTTCATATTTTTAGAGACTTGGATATGTATGTCAAGTGCTTTCAGGACGATATTTTGGTGTTCTCAAAGAATTCTGCAGAACATGAGAAACATCTACAAGAAGTATGCAGAAGATTAGAGAGTAGTGGATTAACATTAAAGACACACAAATGTAAACTTTTTCAAGAGTCAGTAGAGTATTTAGGTCACACACTTTCTGGTGAAGGGGTTGTTCCTAAAAAGTCAAATGTGGACGCTATTCTTAGAGCTCCTGCCCCAGTTAATAGAGATCAACTTTTGTCTTCTGCGGGTATGTGTGAATATTACAGCAAGTTTGTGATTAACTTTGCTACCAAAATGGAACCTTTAAGAAAATTATTAAGGCATGGTGTAGAATACTTATGGACGGATTCACAACAAAAAGCATTTGAGGTGATTAAAAATGATATAATAAATTCACCCACACTTTTAGCATGAACAAGGAATGTATAATCACAGTTGATGCAAGTTTATATGGTCTGGGAGGTGTCTTGTCACAGAGAGTAGGAAATGAGGAATGGAATGTTGCATTTGCGTCCAGGACACTAAACGAATGTGAGAGAAAGTATGCGGTAATAGAAAGAGAATTGCTTGCATGTGTTTGGACAATTGAACATTGTAGGTTGAATGTGTGGGGTTCAAATTTGTTCTTAGAACAGACCACAAGCCTTTGATTAATATTTTGTCTGTGGGTGGTAGATGGAATTCCACAGCCAGGATTGCCAGATTGTCTTCAAGATTACTAGAGTACAATTTTGTTACAGTGTATGTTCCCGGAAAGAAAAATGTTACCGCTGATTGTTTATCACGTCTACCTTGTGGTCAAAGTTTAGTTAGTACAATATATGAAAGAGATTTTGTAGTGACTATTCAGGATGTGTTACAGGGCGAATTTCAAGGTATTTCTGAGTTACAATGGATGGAATGTGTACAAAAGGATGGCAAATTGGAAGAGCTTGTGAGTTTTGTCAAAAATGGATGGCCAAGCAAAGATAGAATTAAGTCTGAATTGTTGCCATTCTATAATGTAGGAGAGGAATTGGAATTGGAAAATGGTTTTCTGTTCAAGGCAGAAAAATGTGTTCCCCCAGAAGGGATGCAAGAGATCATACTTCAGGTTGCGCATAAAACCCATCTGGGTATTTCTTCCATGAAACGTTTAGTTAGATCTTATTTTTGGTGGCCTGGAATGGATAGAGTCATTGATAGGTTGGTTAGAGAATGTCAAGAATGTGTATCAAGTGAGAGGATGTTGAAGGTATTTACACCACCGCTAAAACTGGGCAAGTGTCCATCAGAACCGTGGGAGAAAATCGCTTTTGATATTTCAGGGCCCTTTCACATGTTACCTGAGCCGTCGCGTTTTGCTTTAGTTATCGTTGACTATCATTCCAAATGGCCAGAGGCCAAGTTTGTTCCCAAGGCTACCACTGAAGCAGTTATATGTTTTTTCAAAGAAATTTTCACTAGGGAAGGTTGTCCATCAGTAATGCTCACTGATAATGGTGTTCAATTAACTTCTGCAGAAATGGCTGCTTTTCTTAAAGAGTGTAACATTTCTCACAGGTTGACTTCTTTATATGAACCACATTAAAATGGTCAGGTCAAGAGATTTAATCGGGTGTTGAAAAATTTCATTGTGGATTCTGTTAAAAGTGGAACAATTTGGGTGAATGAGGTATGGGAACGTTTATGGACATATCGTATTATGCCTCATTCTACAACGGGGGTGAGTCCTTTTAAACTTTTTAAGGGTCGCAATCCTGCATCCAACGTTTTACCATGGTGGTTAAAAGGAAAATGTCATAGCAGATTGTTGAATGATAAGGAGAGTGTGAGTGATGTTGCCAAACGGGTTGAAAACAAACAGTTAAAAAAAGTATGGTATGATAATAAATGGAAAATAAAAACACAAGATTTTCAAGTGGGAGAATGGGTTAGAATTCTTAAACCAGGTTTGTTAGCAAAAGGTTCTAACAAGTTCAGTGATCCCATTATGATTGAAAACGTTTTTACGAACAGTGTCATGACTCAGGATGGAAGGTTTTGGAATATGAAAATATTGGCAAAATGTTCCAGAATTGATAATGTAGATATTGATGTTTCTGATAAGAAAGGACATATTGTTGGAAAAGATTCTGTGCCTTATAGGGTCAAAGATGCTAAACGCATCATCAATTTACCTAAAAGAAATGTCGATTAAGTATATGCATTGTCTTAGTTATTTCTTATATTTTTTATTTTTTTTTATTTTTATAAAAACCTTTATTGCACCTGTATAATACACAGCGGAATGCCTACAACCCTGTGGGCCGGCCGCTAACACAGTTCGTGGTTCAAAATGCAGCAGTTCAAAATAGTCATTGAAACCATCAGTCTCTGTATCAATCCAAATAAGGCCGCTGCGAAGGAAAGGTGCATCTCAGAGATCTGTATCGACGCTGGAAGAGGTTTTTGATTTTACTTTTTTTTAAAAAACAACAACATTCAACTTCAAACGTTAGGAATAGTATTACGATCTTGCTTGAATCAACACAGTCTGAGTTATAAGTACCTCTTGTGAGAGGCCTACTCTAGTCCCATGCCCATTTACTCGATCACTCCCCACCAATCTTACCATTACATCCACCCCCTGCCTACCCACTTAGTAATTCAAATAGGAGATCCCGTGCGGTAACCTCGGCTTCCCTTCTCCCAACAATTCTCACTTAGCTTTACCCCTCTTCCTCTTCCTCATCGGAGACATCTTGATCATCTTCCAGCAAAGGGTCACAAATTTCCCCCCTGTACACATTCCATTTCGTCCAAATCTTATTCCACTTCCCTGGGCAGGCCCGGTTAGAATATACTGCCCTTTCCGTTATCATCACCCTGTCCATATTCAGACAACATTGTGACTTGGTCGGCACTTCTGCCACACCCCAGCGCTGTGCGATGTCTCGTTTTGCCACAATGAATCCTACTGTGACCCAGAGCTGTTCATATCTGGAGAGGTCAGCAGGCTCCCATACGTTTAGCAAGCACCTCCTTGGGTCAGGCAACAGCGACAGGTCCAACGATTGCGAGATTGTGCGGAGTATCTGTTTCCAGTATTCCCGAATCTTGGGGCATTCCCATATGGTGTGAAAAAATGTTCCTTCCTCCCCACACCCACGAAGGCAGTAAGGATGTGGTATCCTGTGGATGCGTTGTAGCATGGTCCTAGTGTAGTAAACTCTGTGTAGTATCTTGAGTTGTACTAGCCGCAGTCGGGCCGAGATGCCTACTTCCTTAGGGGACCCAATCGCCTCATTCCACTCATGCTCGTCCATTTCGCTAGTGTCACCCTCCCATTTCGCCTTTAATAGGAGTGTCGGGTCTGGGAAGTTATTGAGCAATTTCCGGTATGTGAGTGATGTTGCCCTTTCCATCATAAAATCAGTGAGGAGGCGGTCCTCTAACGGCGAGGACTCAGGCAGTGTTGTGTTGGGGGGTAGGGCTGCGAGCAATGCATGTTGTATCTGGATGTACCTATAAAGTTCCCTGTCACCAAGGTCATATAATTCTTTTAGCCGGTTAAAGGGTATCACCCCGTTCCTCTCCCAGAGATCACCCACCGTGGAAATTCCTATAGTGTCCCAGTGTGCAAAGCCCTTACTGTTTCTCATGTTGCCCAACATCCGAGAATCCCATAGCGGGGTCATTTTGGTGATCTTCCCCTTCCAACCCAGCGCTGCTGTTGCTGTATGCCACATCTGTACTGTCAGTCTAGTGCCCAGTTGCGCCCTGTCAGACTGGAACGCTGGCTCAGTTTGAGGTGCGTGAATCCACTGGTTAATCGGCTTAAGATGTGCTGCCCAGTAGTACAGTCGTAAGTTAGGTAATGCAATGCCACCGTCATACCAGCCTCTGTGCAGCTTGGATTGTGCAATGCGTGCAGGGAGGTTCTCCCATAGAAGGTTAGAAACCAGCGCTGCCACTTTTTGGAAAAACCTAGGGGCCACAGGATATTTTCGAGGACATATAAAAAACGTGGCAGCGCCATTATTTTATAGAGTGCAGCTCTACCCAGGAGTGTTAACGGAAGACCCGACCAGAACGTAACATCTCGTTTAAGTCTATCCAGGTGAGGCTTCAAATTCTTATCCATGAATTCCGTTGGGTCCCTAGTGACTTGAATGCCCAGATATTTGAACGACGAGCCCGCTATCGCTAGTGGGCACGCCTCGCCAAGGTTCGGGGCCTGTCGCTGCAATACATACAGTTCTGACTTATTCCAAATCAGCGTATAGCCGGAAAGGCTGCCGTGTGTGTCACAAATCTGCAATAAAGCCGGCACCCCGCATTCGGGGTCTGTTAGATAAATCAACATATCGTCTGCATATAAAGACAGGTGGTCCTCCCTTCCCTCACTCCATGATATGCCCTTGAGGAGAGGCGAGGTCCTTATGAGGGTCACAAGGGGTTCCAAGGAGATAGCGAACAGCGGGGGTGACAAGGGACAACCCTGCCGTGTGCCCCTCCCCAGCGGGAACGTGCGCAAGATATGTCCATTAGCTACCACGTGTGCCACCGGGTCAGTGTATAATAGTTTGACCCACGCAATAAAACGGGGCCCGAATCCCAATCGCTTCAGTGCCTCAAAAAGATACGCCCATTCCACCAGATCAAATGCCATCTTAGCGTCAAGTGCTAAAATCACCGCTGGTGCCCTGATAGAATCTGCTCTAGATAGCACGCCGTGCAGCCTTCGCAGATTCAACGCTGTATTTCTGTGTGGCATAAATCCGGATTGATCCAGGTGTATAATCGACGACAGATGGGGTAGGATTCTGGTCGCTAGGAGTTTAGCCAAAATCTTAACTTCGGCATTTAGCAAGGATATGGGGCGATAAGAGGAACACTCATCAGGTGGTTTGCCCGGTTTAGGAATAGTTACAATGGTCGCCACTCGCTGGTCCGGCGGAAGGGAACCCTTCTCTAGACATTCCCTAAACATTCCCAGTAGATGTTCACTGAGGGTTCCGGGCACTGCTTGGTACCATTCAATGGGTATGCCATTAGGTCCCATTGCTTTGCCCGGGTTTAGTGCCTGAATCGCCAGTTGGATTTAATCGGCGGTGATGTCCGCTTCCAGCTCATGTGATGCTTCCGGTGACAATGTTTGGACCTCGATCGGAGCTAGGATATCTTTGGCCATCTCAGGTGTGATCATACGTTCCGGGGTGTACACCCGTTCAAAATAGGTCGTGAGTAGTTCCGTGATATGTCTTGGGTCTGTGTGTACCGCCCCTTGGTCGTCTTTCAAGCGTTGGATCCCCCTGGAATTACCCTCCCGTTTATCAAGCCATGCCAACATTTTCCCGGCTTTTTCACCCACCTCGTAGATTCTATTTCGAGTGTCGGTTATGTGCCCTTGTACTTGGATGCGCAGGTGATCGTTGTATGGTTGTTGTTGAAGGGTAAGTGCGTGAAGGGTTGATGGAGAGGGGTGTTGTTCATGGGCTGCGGTCCGTTCCTGTAAAGCCACCTCCAGATTAACTAACTCCTGTGACAACTGTCTTTTATGACCCGTGATGGAGTTAATGGCTTGTCCCCGCAGGACCGTTTTATAGGCGTCCCAAAGTGTCTCGGGAGAACGCACTGAGTGTATGTCTTCATGGAAGTATTGCTTTGTTGTTTTCTTAAGGGCCTTGCGAACCTGTGGAACCTTAAAGTAGGTAGCGTGAATGGGGTAAATGCGTTTGCGTGACTGTGCCTGAGAAGAAAGTGTTAGCATGAGTGGCGAGTGGTCTGAAATCCCTCGAGGGTGAATTGCCATTGCGTCTATATGTTGGAGGCCTTCTCCCAGCATCAGGAAGTGGTCAATGCGAGAGAGACTGCCGTGCACAGCGGAGTGAAAAGTGTATTGTTTCGTACCAGGGTGCAGATGTCTCCAGATGTCAGTCAGTCCCATGGCCGTTACAAACCGCTGGAGGTAGGGGACCCCACCCGCATGAACCGGTGTGGGGTATCTATCATTTCTTATATTTTTGTATGTTTTTTAAATTATTTTGGCTAAGTTTTCTTTTGTAAAAAAGGAGATGTGTTGTATCTCTTTTATTGTTGTACATCTTTAAGAAATGTATGTAATGCATGCAACATGTTTTCTTTCAAGAGAGTTCTATGTTCCATTGTTAAGGGTTTGGTCCAGTGGAATGATTATTATGCTGGACTACATGATGACAAGCTGGATATCCTGCTGCTAATAAAGGAACATTAAAACTTTGAATTTGAAGGATTATTTAACAGCTACATTAGTTAGTTTCGCGAGGACTAACTTCTTCGTTTGTTTATTAGCATGACCCAGACTTCGAGTAGGCTGAGAGGGATATTTATTTCACATCCGCATTGGGATTAGGCGCTATAGAGCAACTCGGACTCTGTCCTCCTGAAAGTTTGCAAGGGCTGCAATCTATTAGTACTGCCCAGATATCTGCATTGGGAGTAGGCGCTATAGAGTAGCTAGGCCTCCTAAGCCTCAATTCCCCTGGGAACGAATGCCATCGGTCTCACACTAGTGCCTGGATATCTGCTTTGGGAAGAGGTGCTATAAAGCAGCCCTGTCTCTGTCCTCCTAGCGGTAGATGAGGGCTCCACTCATCTCACACTAGTGCCTGGATATCTGCTTTGGGAATAGGCGCTATGAAGTGGCTTGGCGTCTATACTTCTAATGGTAGATGAGGACTCCTCTCATATCACACTAGTGCCTAGATATCTGCTTTGGAAGTAGGTGCTATAAAGCACCTTATCCATTATCCTCCTAGCGATACATGTGGGCTCCACTCATTTCACACTAGTTCCTAGATAACTGTGTTGGGAATAGGTGCTATAAAGCAGCTCAGCCTCTGTCCTCCTAGCGGTAGATGTGGGCTCCACCCATCTTACACATTGCCTAGATATCTGCAGTAGAGTAGAAGGCCCAGCTCTAGTTGATGGGCCAGGACCCCTCGGGCCCAACAAACGACAACATAAAGAAGCTTGTCCACTTGCTCATTTTCATTCAGTTTCACATTTGCCTGCAGTTTGTGTTTTTTGCCTCCTCAGCGCGTTTGCAGAACACAAAGCAATGAATCTGGGTGCTTCCTGTCAGTGTGATAGGGCAGTCACAGTGTAGTGAAGCCGATTCTATTATCCCAAGGCCCGGGGTTTCGAGGTGCTCTGCCAGCAGGGAGCTAGCTGCATGCTAAAGAAAAACAAGCATTGGCATAGCCAATAGGTCTCGCCTTTGGGACCTTATAAGTGTTTAGTTATCCAGCACAATATCCTTAGTGCAACAACATCAACTGTTGCATGGCTAAACACTTATAAGGTCCCAAAGGCGAGACCTATTGGATATGCCAATGCTTGTTGTCCTTTGGGTCTAGGTAACAGGCCCAAAATGCAGTGCTACACTGATTGCCATCGTTTTTTTTGTTTAGTGAGTTCCACCAGATTGGTACCAATGCGATCCCAAAAAGAGGATGTGAAAGGATAGCAGCCTGGCGTCTGGGGCATTGCGGACATGTACATGGGGCTGTAGGGAGCATGGTATGGAGCCTTCATGGCATGAGGTAAACCTGATGTAATATGGAAAATTGAATCAAATTAAATCTGAAATGACATGAGATATTCCGGGGATATTCTAGAAGGAAGGCACATTCCTTATCTTGGAGACTACAGGTCAGATCTTCCCATTTAGACCGTACTGCGGATAAAGAGAACAGTAGGTGTGTACGGAGGCCACCATATTTCCAACGAATGAGGTGTCTACCATGTCCAATTGTATGCTGTGTATGGACTAATTCATGTGTGGGGGATTTGAAGCCTCCAGGTGCCTTGTGAAGGTGCACATAACCAGTGACACTGGCATGGGCCATGAAAAGTGTGTTTGGTAGGCCTTGGGCATGAATAAAGTCTATGCAGTGGGGAGGGCGAGTAGGGGTATGTTTGGGGGACTACAGCTGGTATGTTTACAAATTGATAAAGCAGGCGTAGGAACATCACCATTTTGGCGAGGGCCAGTCAGCCAGCCACCCAGAGTGGGAGAGTACACCAGAAACCAATATGTGACTAAAGAACTGTGATAGTTTTTAGGAGATTGCTCTCCAGTACATCCATCACATCTCAATAAACCTGTATTCCCAGGTAATGAAATAATTGGGGCATCACCTGGATATTCATGTCGCTGAAGGGGAAGAACGACATATCATAGATAGCGTTGAATGAGAATGTGTAGAATTTGTCGATATTTATACATGGACCAGAGAGTGTCGCAAATGTGTCAAACATTCTGCCAGTCTGAGCCATGTCCATGCATTTGTCTTTCACATCATTGGCATGCAATGATAGTGTGTTGGTGGTTGGCCCAATTGAGATTCCCCAGTGTGTGCATCCTGCCATAGGTGCTGTGCTAAGAGTTCTAGGGCCAGCACAAAGAGGAGTGGTGACAGCGGCAGCCTTGCCCGGGGCCACGGTAAATCGAATAGGCATCAGAGATATGTTAGCCCATTTATGCCCTCGAAGTGGGGGCCAAGTTTAACAGTCTCGCCCCGCAGCTATAGGTAGAATGTAGATCAGAACGTTTGAGGTCAGCAATCATGAAATCCCAACTGAGAGTATCAAACGCTTGTTTGAGGTCCAAGGAAAGACATCCCGCCCACTGAAAGTGCTCTTTAACGGTGTCCATGATGTGGTGCAATCAACGTTTGTTGAGTAAAGTGTTGCGAGTGGGAACAACGCCATACTGATCTATGTGGAGGAATTTCAGGAGGATGGGGAGCCGCCGGCGGGCCAATACCTTACTGAGAATATTATATTCTGTATTAAGTGAAGAAAGAGGCATGTAAGAGGACATGTCAGTTGTGGGCTTGTTAGGTGTTAATAAAGAGGTGACCAGGACTTGTGCAGTTGTAGGAGGCAACTTGCCTGTGTCCATAGAGTGTTTATGGATGCGCTCCAGCTGCAGCACCAGGCTTGTGGCTAATGTGCCTAGAATTCTACAGGGAGACCAGCAGAGCCAGGAGTTTTGTTCCAGGCTAATTCCCTAATAGCCCCTATAATCCCATCTGCGGTAATGGGGGCAGCTATGATATCATGTTCTGGGGCTGTAATTTTGGGGAGTTTTACCTGATCAAGGAAAGACTGGATGGTCTCAGGGCTCGTTGGGGGTGAGGAGGAATTTACAGCATATAGAGTCGTATAGAAGTCATTAAAAGCCTTGTTGATTTCCATTTCGGATGTGGCCTGACTATTTTGTGGTGTAGTTATCGTAAGGATAGGAGTAGATGCTGGTCTGATTAATCTGGCTAATAACACAAATGATTTATCAGCTTCTGGGTGGGTCTTTTGCATATAAGCCCTAAATTCGATTATACGTAAGCATTCTAGAAGCTCAGTGTAGCGTTGTGCTACAATAAGGACACTGCACAATGTATATTGTAAACAAGCTCTTTATTCTAGCTCTGCCCTGTTCCCCGTCCCTACTCTAACTGCCCTTTTCTGTTGCCGCTCCTCCTCTTCCTCTGTCCCCCTAGCTCCACCCATCAACAACTAGACTGCACACAGTATTACATCTCCCCCTTTGTTCACAAAAGTGATGAAATAAAAGTCTGACTTGATTATAGTTCTTCGATCAGCCGCACAGGTCGTCGAATATCTCTTCTGGGTCGCAGGACCACACCTCTCTATTCCGCTTCAGCTTCTGATGGAATCTCAAGTCTCTGTACAGCAGCTGCACTGCCATATCTCTCTGAGCCTAGTTGTTCATTGGTTTTGCTGAGGGCATCCTTAACAGCCGGAGTGCACCGTTGAAAATGCGAGACATTCCTAGTAATTCTCCTGTTCTCCGACTCAGCTGTTATCATTGTACCCTTCTGTTGAGTGATCATTAGGGGTTCGTCTCTAAACTTGCAATCTGTCTTTTTCGGTTGTTCCTGCTTGACCAATACGCAGTCCCCTTCATGAAGGGACGGAGATCAGGCTCTCCTCCGGGTATCAGCATTGGACTTCATTTTGTTCTTGTGCTTGTGGTCAGCTACCACTAGCTCCTTATGTATACGTGTCGGCGACACCGGTCGCAGGGCCCCTTCCCACATAGGTATCTGTGTTCTGATCGGTCATCCTAACTTGAGTGTGGCAGGACATTTCCCCGTAGTGGCATGGGGTGGTGTTCGATAGGCTCTCAGAACTTCATTGAGAGCCACTTGAAAGTCCTTCTTATCAATGGTGGCCTGTTGGAATGTTTTCTTTAGTGTTGCCATGAATCTCTCTACCATTCCACTGGCCTGAGGCCATAGGGGAGTGATCTTGCGATGCTTGAAATTGAGATGCTTCGCAAATTCTCCAAACTCATGTCCATTAAAAGGGGGGCCATTATCCGTCTTGAGTTCTTTAGGGACACCCCAGGCAGCAAACACTTCATCCAACACAGCAATGGTGCTCATGGCACTGGTGGATGATACAAACGGTGCTATTGGAAATCTCGAGTATTCATCCATTATTACTAGGACATATTTGCCCGACTGAAGGGGTCCATAAAAATCCATGGCGAGCTCTTGCCAGACACTAGTAGGTAGCTTTGACATCTGTAGAGGAGCTGGAGGATCTCCATGATTGACCAGTTGGCACTGGGGGCAATCCTTTAAAGTGAGCTCCACCATCTGGTAAAGTAGCGGGAACCATACTCGCTCTCTGAGTGCTCTTTTTGTAGCGATCACTCTACGGTGACCCTCATGGGCTAGATTGATGACACCCTGGCGGAGTTGCATAGGAATGGCGATTCATTGATCCCTCAGTAGAAGCCCCTCTGAGGTGGCAGACAGTTCTTCACTCACACGCCTTAAGGCCTGCATCTCTTGACGGACATGTGGGTCGCACCCTTCCTCCTCATTGTCATGGCGCCATTGATTGGTCCGCAATCGGCGCAGCACTCTTTGAAGGACATCATCTTGAGCTGTGGCTTCACATATCGCCTCCAAGGGAACCGCTGGTGGTCTGGCTTGGTCCACTACGAAGTGGATGTACTCTTCTGCCACGGATGGACGTGAAGCCTGTGATTCTTGAGGGTGTCTCGACATGTAATCAGCTGGATTCGCTGATTTTCCTGGTTTGTGTACTATTGTATAAGTGTACTCTTGTAGACGCAAACCCCAGCGCTCAATTCGAGGTGGCATTTTGGCTCTGGGGTTTCAGAAAATGGTAACTAGCGATTGATGGTCGGTCACTAGCGTAAAATGTTTGCCATATATGAAAATGTGAAAGTGCTCACAGGCCCACACGACAGCAAGGCTTTCTTTTTTGGGTTGGGAATAGGCCTTCTCAGTGTCCGATAAACTCCGGCTGGCATATGCCATGATGTGTCTCTGGTCTGTTTTGTTGTCAAATTGAGCCAGTATTGCACCCAGTCCCACTGGGCTGGCATCAACGGTGATTTCGGTGTTTCTCTTGAGGCTGAAATATGCCAGGTTGTCCGCTGACTCAACAGCTCGTTTGATTTCCTGGAACGCCTGCTCACATTGGTGAGTCCAGATGAATGGTTGCCCTTGTTTGGTAAGGGCACGTAACGGGTGACTGATGGTGACGTAATCCTTTATGTGTATGGCACAATAACTTGCCATGCCTAAGAACGATCGAATGTCGCTCACATCTTGTAGACTTTTGGTATCGTTCAGTGCTATCACCTTCTCAGGATCAGACTTCATCCCTGCTCCAGAAAACACATGTCCAAAGAATTTAAGAGTTGATTGATGGAACCCACACTTGTCTTTGTTGAGTGTGAGGTTGGCCTCCAGGAGAGCATGGAACAATCGGTCTAGCGCCTTGTCGTGCTCTTGAACATTCGAACCGTAAACTAGAATGTCATCACTATAATTTAGTGTATTTGGTATGTGATGTATGGTCTGGCGAATGGCTTCCAGAAAGATCTCCGCAGCAGATGAAATTCCAAAACTGAGTCGTTTGTAGCAGAACAACCCTAGATGAGTGGCAAATGTTGTTATATAGCGCGACTTTTCATGTAGTTCCAGCTGGTGGTATCCTTTATTCAAATCTAGTTTGGAAAAGACTCTTGCACCATTTAGGGATGAAATCATCTTAAATGAGGTCCTGGATGACGCTCCCTTTCGATGGCGGTGTTGGGAAGCCTCATATCTACACACAGGAGCACCTTTTCGGCTGTGCCCTTCTTTGGCACGATGACCTCTGGTGAAACCCACACTGTTGGCCCTTCGGTCTGCTCGATAATGTCCGTTCTCAATAACTCCTGGATTTCATCCTCCACAGCTTGTTGAAGGTGGAAGGGCAGTCGCCTGTGATGTTGTGCGACAGGACTTATTCATTCATTAATGTGCAACCGGATCTGGCATTTGTTCATTTTTCCAAGTCCGGTGAATAGTTTAGGGAACTTGTGTATGATGTCTGGATCATCGCATACTCTATACAGAATTTCGTCCACCCCCGAAGACGCTCCGCAGTGGGCAGACTGAGGAGACAGTCAGCTTCCGGGCCTTCAATGACATGTACATAGGCCGGCACAGAGGTGGTTTTGTGCTTAAGTGTAGTTGCAAATTTTCGCAGGCATGGGAGAGGTTTCTTCGACATCCACGTGAACACTCTGATATGATATGGGCCGGGCTCAAAGTGGGTTGCGGTTTCATTTTGTTGTACTCAGTTACAGGGATATAGTTCAGAGATGCCCCACTGTCCAGTACAAACTTGGTTTCATGGGTTCCCACACTGATGTTAAATCTTGGGTATTTTTTTAGTTGGTCTGGATCAGCTACCATGCTGGCATACTCATCAATGTACACCGATTCCAGACATGCTGACCTGGATTCTCTGGATGGAGACCTTCTCACCCATTGGGACCTGCGAGACTCTCTGCTGGAGTGTGAGGAAACAGAGGATTACTCCGTCTGATCCTGTACCGCCTTTGCATGATGCCGCCTCGTGTCTAGTCGAGACGATCTCGTTGGCTCTTTCATCCTTTCTTTGCGATATTCTCCACACATAGCCTCAAAGTGATTTTCCCTTCCACATTTACGACACTGCTGACCAAGTGCTGAACAGACATCTGTGTGCGGAAAGTAGTATCCGCATCGATAACACTTTCATGGGCGATCTCGTTTCTTGTCTCCACGGCCAGACTCATGGCGTCTGCGCCCTGTGTAATGTTGGCGGGAAGACGGCCTGGATGTCCGCCGTCGATCTCGAGAGTGTCTGCGAGTGCTCTTGGCTTGTACACGATATGCTTGTTCCCGTCTTTCACCATGTCCCATCTCCATTCTTCTAGCATGTTCCTCTGCTTGGTCATGTACCCGGGTCATCTCTTCAATCTCGTCAAGGTTATGACTCTTCCTTAGTAGCCGCCTTCTGAGCATTTCCGATTGGCAACCTTCAATTATTCGCAATCTTATGGCATCCTCCGTGGAAAACGTATCAAACTCACAGTACCGAGACAGTCATCGTAGTCTGGTTATAAACGTACTCATCAATTGCTCCTTTTCTTGACGGGCTTGGTGAAACATGTATCTTTCATAATCCACATTTCTTTAATGTAAAAACCTTTTATTTAAAGCATCTCGCACCTTGACATATGATCCTGTTTCAGCAGTCGGCAATTCCTTGATTAACTTACTGACTTCGTTCCCTACCTGATTACGTAATGCAATTAACTTCTCCTCGTCATCCGTGACTTTCGATCCTTTCATATAGTCCTCAAAGTCCTCGAACCACTCCTGCCATCTGGGGCCCATGGCCCCACCAGCTATCAGGGCCAGTGGTTCTGGGGTACGCAAATATGAGACTCCCGCTGTACTTGGTGTGGTCGCCACTGTGGCCGCGACATTTGGTGCGGTGATGTCGATATTTTGGTGTATTACTTTATCTCTCTCTCTTTGCTCGTGTTTCCTTGTCTTTCTTTTGTCACTGTCTTTGCCTTGGCTTATGCTTGTTTTCTTGTTTCATCTCTTGCATTTGCATGTGCTTATTTCACCCTTTGCATTGGCTTGTGCTTGTTTACTAGTTTGTCTCTTGTGTGGCTTGTGCTTGTTTCCTGATTTTCTTTGCACTTGCTTGTGCTTGATGTCAAAAACTGGAGGCTGCCTGATTTCAAAATGGCCGCTTCTTGGCCTCAAAAGGGGACTGGTGGGAACAGCCTGACCTCAAGATGGCCGCGGTACTCGAAATCTCATTTCTCACGAGATTTTGGCTCCCCCCTAATGCAATTTAGTTACCGGCAGGCTTCAGACACTCACCGGGCGTGTGAGGGCCACATCAGATGCTGGGGCCTCCGCTCTCCGCCACCTCCACTCGTGCAGGATCTCCTCCCAACAGGTAGGATCGTGGTAAGCTCCCGACGTTGCTACCGCGCCTGCAATTCCTCACGCATCTGGGGTGGGCACCCGATGACAGCGCTCGGCAGCGCTTTCTCAGCTGGGCAGCTTCAGCGCTCGACCGCGCTTTTCTTGCTGGGGCTTCAGGTGACCGGCTGGTCGCAGGGCAGCATGCATTCACCGCTGGCCGCTTCCCTCTCGGCGGCAGTTCCTGCCAGCCACACGTGTCGCGACGGCGACTTCCTTAGTGTGCTGCACTGGACGGGGCACTCATCTCCAGGGGTCCTGGGGTGGCAGACTGCACCATCCCATCCTCGTCGCCAGCTGTAGCATTGTGCTACAATAAGGACACTGCACAATGTATATTATTAACAAGCTCTTTATTCTAGCTCTGCCCTGTTCCCCGTCCCTACTCTAACTGCCCCTTTTCTGTCGCCGCTCCTCCTCTTCCTCTGTCTCCCTAGCTCCACCCATCAACAACTAGACTGCACACAGTATTACACTCAGCATACTTGATTCTGGCTTCTTGTAGCTTGGGGGTATGTGTGTCATTATCGGCTGCTGCTTTTTTCAAGGGATCTAGGACTTTCTTCAATGTGGAGAAGCTTTGGAGGACTGTTCTACAGACACCCACCACCGCACCTATGGACGTTCCGGATATCACAACCTTGAATACTTCCCATTCTGTTTTTAGCAACGAGATGGTTTAAGTATTCTCTGCAAAGTAATTATCTATTGTGGTGAATACTGTGTTCCAAAATACCCTGTTTGCAGGTTGAAGCTGCCACGTGGGGATGAAAGCTGGAAACCTGCCCCACATGAACATAATTTCTAAGGGAGTATGATCCAACAAGGTTTTCCCAAGGTATGTTGCAAGGGCGATGGCGGTCTGGATTGAGGTTGTGCACAGGATCCTATCTGTGTGTGTGTGTGTGTATGTGTGTATAGCATGTGTGGGAACAAATAAAATGAATACTCGTGCAAGCCTACAGCGCAATTTCACCAAGCATCAGAGATGAACCAACCCTCCACCCATTGCTTCAGGGATTTTGTTTGTCTTACCAAACAGGCATTGGGCACCGGAGGGTGTGATCTATCCAGATCAACATCTAGGACTGTGCAGAAATCCCCCTCCACAGGGATAATGTACCCAATCTGCTAGGAAAGGGGACATGAATGACAAAAAGGTATCCTTTTCTGAACTGGGGGCATGTATACTCTCCCGCGTCACTGGGGCATCATCCAGGGCACCACAAACCAAGACGTGCCTCCAGTGTGTATCAATTCTGGCTGCTACGGCCACAAAGGGGATCCCAATCCGAATCCATATTGCAGCACCACAGGCCTAGGCTGAGTAGGAGGTGTGGAATAGCTGGCCCTTCCATTTTGTGCATAACTTGAGGGCCTTCGTGTTCATCAGATAGGTCTCCTGCAGGCAAACCAGGTGTGCCTGAAGGCGATGTAATTGAAAAGTATCCTATAGTGCTTTTGTATTGACCTTCTGCCCCTGACATTCCAAGTAATTAAGTTATACTTATATGGTAGAGCCATTATTTCTTCCAAACAAGCATTTACAATCAGGCACAGTCTAGCAATTGGGAGCCAAATAACTGTTAAGCACTTGTGGCAATGCCACATATCTGTAAACAGGAAAGTAAACATAAACAAACCCTAATGCATGGTCCAGTGAAGGAAACTCATTCGACCAGTGCTGTAAAAGAAACCACGAAACAATAGAACGTCTTGTGTAATCACCCTTGGGGTATATGGCACAAATCCTATAGGCATCTTTCAGGTAGCATAGGTGGTTCAACTTGAGACTACCATTGTCCTGGAACCGGAACTCCGGCAGTAGGTAAAATCAGGAAGCAGCACATCATGGAAAGACAGTGAACCATGCAGGAAGTCCATCATAGGGTTGTACACAGCCATATGAAGATGATGGAATTATGCAGACCCTTCTCAACCTGCTAGGCATTGATAGCCAAAAGAATGGCCTCATTCAGGGTGGAAGTAACGTTCAACTGTGGTATTGGGTTCTCCAGGCCTACATATTCCGCAAAACCCGCTACACCATAAAAATATGTTGGCACGGAAACTGGAAAATGCAAAGGACAAGTTTATTAAGACCCCATGGGGTGGTGGTACATTCCTACAGCACCCTTCGGCAATGCAAGAAGTATCACACCGAACATCGGTGCGAGGCCTCTTTTATACAGTTTTACAGTAATAAAAAGTGTAGGCGGAACACATTTACAGAGTTTAGGTACATATAAGGTCATTTTTGGAACACAGCCAACTCATGGGAGGGGTTACAACACCACTGGTCAGTTTGAAGAACATTCCTAAGTGATGACTGTCCACTAGTACAGAGGGTTTGACTGCGCATGTGCGAGCTTGACCAAGACTAAAAATAGCCTGTTGCTGGGCAAATTTGAGTGGTCAGTGGTACAGAGAAAGGACATAGGGCATGCTGGCCACGAGGCGACGCATTCATATAAAATGGCCGCCAGTGTGTTCAAAATGGCTTCCGAACACCATAGTCAAGTTAAGGGGAAATTTGTGTAGCAAAGCTAAACGCTAACCCGATCACCGTCAAATTACGACAGACGACCCTTTTAGCGTTTAGCTGAAGCTACCTCATAATGGACATAATCTGGGTATTCATCATCGATAGCTGAGACATAGAAAAAACAGTATCCCAATTATCACACATAGGATTGTTAGCAACTTCCAACCCCAAGTACTAAGTAAAGTCCAAAACCACCCCGAAAGTGTCCAAGTACCATTATCAGGATGTATCTCAGCAGCTATCTTGTGTAACTTAGATATTGCATCATATACAGAAGGCGAATTATCTGGCACGTATACACAGCAACTACTTCCGATAATGCGGCAAGCACCCCGAAGATCAGCTAATACTACATCTAGAACCATTCGGTTCTGAAGCGTTACAATTCTAGTAATTTGAAGTTCCTTAGTCAAGTTTCCTAAAGCAAAAACTGTCTCATTAGCAACAGCTTCTACAACACGTGTCAGTCGTCTTATTTTCCGGCTGTTTAAGGTAGCTCCAACAATTGAAAAGAGACCTAAATTAAAATCAACATACTGTTGCAGAGAAGTGTCGGTTTGATCTATGTCATCGAGAGCTAATGCTCTCTTCACTCTATTCAGTATAAAATCATGGTACAGGATGAAGTCATTATGGTACATAGGTGGGGCAATAAACAAAGGGGGTAATACAAAGGATATATAGCATGTTCCCAACCATCCTATAGGGAGACGGTGAGAAATTTTATTTCCACATATAAAGTAAGTGTTTTGTGAAGCCACAAAGGTGATACCATTTGGAGCGTCAAAGGTGAGCGTGGTGTTACATTTACTTCTTCCTACTGGGATTGTACCTTTATTTCGGACACACAAATAGGCTTTCGTATCAATGACGGTAATTACATGCAGACTAGACATGTTTACATTTCGTTGGTTACTGTAAATTCGTGGCGAGGATACATTATCAGGTCGATATTCTTCCCATTCAAACTTAGTTCCTTCAGCTTGTGGATAACCATCTCGATCATTAAAGCAGACCTTGTTAAGTCGGAAAAGCAGTCCACCTTTTGTAGGCCATCGTAAAGTAAATAAAAGAGTAGACCAAGCATTGCAAGAGCCATTGTGAGAGAATGGGAGTGGGATAAGCGGAGTGCCTCCTTTCTTTTGATGTCCAGGCAACATCCCACATACCCAACAGTTCGAAGTGTTCATCATATTATGAGTATGATGCAGAATCTGGATGAAACTGTTATTGAAATAAGTCTGTCTGTGTCGTTCTTCATGGTATGGCAAAGTAAAATGAAAATGTTCGGATGGAATAGGGGTAGTTGGCAATAAATGTTCTCTCACCGGCACCAGTAACTCTACCACCCAAGCTATAACTGCTATCACCACAATTGTCATAACAAAGAGTACTGCACCAAGAATTCTCTTATTTTGCATTGTAGTAGATGCCATAGTTCAGAGTTCAAAATGTCTCAAATAAGAAAGCAACTAAAAAATAAAAATGTGAGTGCTGAGCTCCGAGGTAGCCGTTGGTTTCTTCTCCGAGATTCAAGACGGGTGTCGCTACACTTGGCGGAAATTATTCCCCCCCCTTGATATTCCCGGCTTCCGTTTCACAAACCTGGAGTGGTAACTCAACCAGTCTCGCACAAAACAACTGCTTTTCTTGGTCGTAGATTGTATCTCTCTCTACCAGAGACGGTATGGTCCGGGAAGGCTCCCTCCGATTCAGTAGACGCAACAGCTGGGCTCTTCTCCTCGTCCAAGATGTCTCGATAGTCAGACAGCACAATTGGGTTCACCAGATCCGGAGAGACTCGGCGACAATGAGTGGAATGCACCCAGCGCTTCTTGTTCGTGACTCGCACAGCCGTGCGAGTCGCTAGTAGCACTTGCTCGGGTCCATGCCACCTCGGCTCCAAGCTGCTTGTTCTCTCAAAGGATCTGACCATCACAAAGTCGCCAGGACGAAGATTGTGAGCCTCTCCAATGGAATTGTCGGGGAGCGCTTCTCGAACCTGTTGATGAATAGAAAGTAAATCATTTGTTAATCGTGCCAAATAATCGTTCATCATTATACAAGGCACATCATGTAGCAATCGAGGCTTAGGAACTCCCCATATATTCATAGCCCTTCCAAACACCGCTTCATAAGGTGTGAGGCCAGTCCGGGAATGGGGCACTGATCTAATAGATAGCAATGCCAAAGGCAAAGCATCCGGCCATTTCAAAAACGTGGATGCCACAATCTTTGCTAGCTTCAATTTCAAAGTAGCGTTGTACCTTTCCACCTGACCTGCTTACTGCGGATGGAATACAGCATGGAACTTTTGCTGAATTCCCAATCCCTTCATAACGTATTCCACAATTTTCCCAACAAAATGAGGACCATTATCGCTCCACAAAAATTTACAAACACCATAGCGTGGGAAGTACTCCTTGAGCAAAACCTTAGCTGTTGTCAGCGCTGTATTATCCTTCATGGGGAAGGCCTCAATCCATTTACTGAAGGCACACACCACCACTAAGACATACTTAAGGTTATTGCAACACTCAAGCTGAATAAAATCCATTTGTAGCACTTCGAATGGTGCAGTAGGTGGAACAAACCCTCCTTTCGGAGTATGAGACCCTTTGGCAGGATTGTGCTGCAGGCATATCAGACAGGTCTGCACTACTCTTTTGACCGTATTAGCAATCTCAGGATGCTCCCAGACTCGCGTGAGCAATCTAGTAATTGCGAGAGCTCCAACATGTGCCAAACCATGTGTCATTTGGACCATTGCTTGCAAGTAAGCTGCAGGCAATTTCCATCTTTCCATATCTTTGCTTCTCCAACAGCCCTCATCATCCAGCACTCCCTCCGCTGCCCAGGTTACGAGTTCTGCTTCAGACGCTGATTTCTGAATATCCAGTATCTCCTCTCTAGCATCGTGCCATTGCTCAGCCTGAGATTTCACTACATACATTGGCGAGGCATTTCGTAACATAGCAGTCTCCCTCGCTATGCTATCTGCAAAAGCGTTTCCTTGTCCTACTTTGTCTGTCACTTTCTTATGTGCACTGCATTTAATTATCGCCACTTTCTTTGGACAAAGTAACGCATTCAGGAGATCACGCACTAGTTCTCCGTGCATGATGTGCACTCCATGCGAAGTCAAAAACCCGCGCTCTCTCCAGAGTAGGCCAAAATCATGCGCTACTCCAAAGGCATACCGGCTATCAGTATAGATGTTCACACACAAGCCAGCACTCAATTCACATGCTCTTGTTAAGGCTATCGATTCCGCTGCTTGGGCCGATTTCTGTGGTATTCGTGCTGCTTCTACCACTGTCTTAAGTGTTGTGATCGCATATGCTGCGGAATTTGGACCATCTGGCAGCCTCAAACACGATCCATCAACCAACAGTTCCCCATCCACATCTGGGAATGGCGTATCCTGTAAGTCGACACGACCCTTTGTTTGTTCTTCAGTCAGGAAAACACAATCATGGTGTTCTTCCTCCTGGCCCTCGGCACCTGGATATGGTAGTAAAGTAGCAGGATTTAGAGTAGCACATCTCTTTAGTGTAATATGTGGCACCAACAGTGTGAGCTCATATCCTGTTAAGCGTGCACTCATGAGGTACTGGGTTTTCGTTTGGTTTAGCAGAGCGTCTACTGCGTGGGGAACTAACACCAACAATTTATGCGACAAAACTATTCCCTCACTCTGTTGTATGGCCACTGCTGTTGCTGCGACTGCTCGAAAACACCCAGGTAATCCTCGTGCTACGGGGTCAAGTATTGCCGAAAAATACGCGCAAGGTCTCTGTTTATCCACGTGTGTCTGCACTAGGACTGACAATGCACACCGATCCTTCTCGTGTACATACAATGTGAAAATCTTCGTGTAATCTGGTGTACCTAGTACTGGTGCAGAACAAAGAGCTTGTCTCAATTGTTCGAAAGCATTCTGGTATTTATCTGTCCATTCAAGGGGCATTGGTGTAGTTTTGGACAATAACGCTAACAAAGGTTTTATAATGTGTGAAAACCCCATTATCCACTGCCTACAAAAAGACGTTAAGCCTATAAAAGCACGCACATCTCTCTGAGTGCGGGGGACTGGTGTATCTAAAATCGCTTGGATTCGATCAGATGTTAATGCACGTCCCTCCTTAGACAAAAGATGACCGAGGTAGGTCACCTTTGGTCTACAATATTGAAGCTTCTTCCTTGAAACCTTGTGATTGTTCTGAGCAAGAAAGGAAAGCAAAGCAAGACTACTCTCCTCACATTGTTCTTGCGTGTCTGCTAAAAGTAGAATGTCGTCAACATGCTGAATGAGAGCCACTCCAGGCTGCAAATCGAAGGAATCAAGCTGTCTTTTTAAAGCCTGGCTATAAATGCTAGGACTTTCTGTACAGCCTTGAGGAACTCGACAAAATCTATACGATTTATTATTTAATGTGAAGCCAAATAGATATCTGCTGTCAGGATGGATGGGAATGGAAAAGAAGGCATTTTTCAAGTCAATCACGGTAAATGTGGTGGCAGTGGGCGGAATCAGAGTAAGTAAGGTGGTAATATCAGACACCACCGGGTACTGGGGCACTACAATCTTATTAATTTCCCTCAAATCAATAATAAATCGATAGATTTTGTCATCAGTATCTTTCTTTAAGATCGGAAGAATCGGGCTGTTACAGACGTTGTAGGGAACTTCCTCCACAACGCCTGCAATAATCAAGTCGTGTACAATGTGAGTTAAGGCAATTTCACCTTCCCTGGAGATTTTGTACTGTGGCACACGTGGCAGAGACACACCCTCCTTAACAGTTATTCGAATAGGGGGAATAAGCATCTATCCTACATCCGTATCTGAAGTAGCCCATAACGTTTGCGGGAGGGAGGCCAACGGTTCAATCTCTTGCATGGTGCACAATCTCTCTACATCTGGGTAATTGTCATTCAAAATAACCCGCACTCCTTCAGGAGCGCAGCGTATGGTTGCTCGAAAGTATTTGAGCAAATCTATTACCATAATATTGTCTGGAGTATTCGGTGACAATAAAAACGGGCACGGACCAAAGAATCTGTCAATGTAAAATGTAAGGGGTTGTGACAATGGGCTAAGAGAGGGTGTTCCATCGAACCCTATGGATATAATCGTTTCGCCAGACAGGGGAGCCCTTGGAACCAAGTTTCTAGACTGAGCACTACGAGTAGCTCCCGTATCAACCAGGAACTGATCAGTAGAACCCAAAACGCCCGCTAATACGTATGGACCTCTTTGATCTACTGGTACTTCAACCGATTCCACACCCCATCCTACGCAATCCTATGCATGTACATAGTCCTGAGACTCCACATTCTCACCCTCCGATATCTGATACTGATTCCGCTGATCAGAAGTATTATTATCAGCCTGACCATGACCCCTCGCTTCAAATCTTCCATGATCACTTGCTCCACCCCTCGCTCCTGAATAACTATTCCGTGTCCTTCCACCTCCTCGACCACGCTGATTACGTTGTTCACGAAGCACCGGACAATCTGAGGCCCAATGTCCAAACTCTTTACAGTATGCACACTGATCCTCAGCAATGTCGGTACGACCAGAAGACGTACCATACGAACCACGCCTACCTCTATCATTCCCTCTCGGCTGTGTAGCATAAACCTGAGCCAACATCACTTTCGTCTTCAATTCCTTCGCTTTCTTATCAGTACTTTCTTTAGCCTCTAATTCCTGTCGCTCATAATACTGAGCCATAGTCAATAAAGAAGCAGGGGTCGCCGTAGTCCAGGAACTTTCACTAGTTTTTAAACGTTTTGCGATCTCTGGTAGGAGATTCGCTACATACTTATCAACGAACAAATGCCTGCCCGTATCAACTGTTAGTAACTGCCCACTGTAATCATGAAATGCTTCTTCAAAACGTGAGAAGAAGTCAGACACTGACTCATCCGCTTTTTGCTTACAAGAGGCTAGCATTGTCCAATCAATATTTTTAGGGGGAACGAGCGTTTTTAATTTATTCAAAATAGCCGTCGGGAGATCTAGAATTAATTGACATGGCTTACATGCAGGCTCCCTGTCTAAATCAGCTTGGGATAAAGTTTTCCAATCCGCCCCTAGAACCGCTCCATCATCGAACTTTCGAATTGCTCTCCACATATCAGGGGGCAATATTAACTCAAAGAAAAGGTCAATATTAACTAATGTCATAACACACGAAGAAATAGCCCCTTCCACTCCTTCATAGAAAGCTGCCGGATTCTTACGGGGGTCAGGCAAAGCATTTTTCAGTGCCATAACATCTGCTCTATTCCAAGGTGTATAAACCCAATTATATACAAAATAACCCTTTGCATCCCCAGACAATTTATCGTCACTTGTACCTTGCCCTTTAGGAGGGACATACAAAGGTGCAGCTTCACGCATAGGCATAACATGAACTGTAGAACTCTTATCTGCTCCAAAGATAGAACACTCTTTGGATATCTCCGTCGATCCCGGCGCAGGTGCCTCGGATGCTTTCCTCGCTTCCCGTAATCTTGACGCCTCATCCCGTAACTGGACCAACCGTTGGAAAAACCGATCCGCATCTGCAATAACAAAAAGACCTTTACGCATGTTCTCACGACTAACTGATATATCCTTAGGTTCTAAATCAGTTGAATTTTTCCTAAATCGTTCTACAACCTCGTCTCCAAACTGACTCAAGAAAAACAACCATTCTCTCTCGGACCACTTATTCATTTCATCATTAATCTCTGACATAGTTATTTTGCTCAAATTGAGTTTACGGGCAAAGCTGCGCAATTCCGCAGCTTCACTAGCACTTAGCCTAGCACGACTACTCCCTTGACCATCTCCGTCCGAATCCTCATCTGGGGCCGTAGGCAGAACATACCGAGGCGGGCACCGATCTAATAATGAAAAATCATCAATTTCATTAGTAAGGACAGGATAAAGAGGATGTCGAATAGGGAATTGACCATTCGTTTGCAAATTACGTTCCCGTGCCTCCCTCTCTTTCTTCTCCTGCAACTCTTTTTCCTCCAGCTGTAAAGCCTTATCCCGAGCAGCCTTCCGCTGCTCTTTGTCCGCCAAGGATTTTTCACGCTTCATTCGTTCACGCACCGCTTTCTCCCACATTCGTACACAATCAAACATATCTTGTCTAGACCTAAGCTGAAACAAACATTGCTCCACATACTGAACCTTTCGTAAATCAAACGACCCATGTAATGGCCATTGCAATTCAGGATCAGCTTTCGTGTACTTGTGCCACAATGTACTATATAAAATAGGGGGAATGCCAAATTTTACATACATTTCGCGATTAGGGGTCCCCTCTGGGGGAGCCGGCTGAGATTCATTTAATCGATAATTGGTACCTTTTCCAAGACAACACATTCCTCGGAGTGTGCTTAAAACAGGCATGTCAAAAATATCACGGAAACGCAATATCACAAAATGGCACTTAATATACTCCACACAAAATGTGCCATTCAAACAAAAACAAATTTAGAGAAATATCTCTACATGCCCGCCTATGTGAAGTGCACTGCACATATAATTCAAATCATAGAACCAAATGTTAGCTAACTCAAAACATATTCAAAGAGCCACAGTAAGCGTCCGTAGACTATCTTACCAATCACAAGCTTACCAAAATCTCAGATATCTAGGTTCCAACTGCCAAGTTCTTTAATCGAATCAGCCAAACCGGCACTTTACGACAACTCGAATGAGCAGGATCTCAGTCGAGGACCGGCGCCACCTGGAAGGTCAGATCAGAAGGAAAGGAAGAAAACACCGTGGGTGCCAAGACTCAGGTCAATCAGTGGCAGCGTACGCGTCCATGGCGAGTTTCCAATCCTTCGTCACGACCTCTCCTTCGGGCATCCGAGTCGCCGATGAGTCCCTTCGTGGTCGCCAATTTGTGGTATTGGGTTCTCCAGGCCTACATATTCCGCAAAACCCGCTACACCATAAAAAGATGTTGGCACGGAAAAAATTTGGAATTTTGGAATTTGGAAGTGGATTTGTAGAGCGCATAGCTACCCTTGGGCATCCTAGCGCTGAGAGGACCTAGTTTTTTCCATGGGGAGGTCAGTGAACAGGGAGATTAGGGGAAGAGCCAAGTTTTTAATTGTTTTTGGAAGGAGAGGAGGTTATGGTCTCTCCTCATTGCTACTGGGAGGGTGTTCTAGAGCTTTGGCGCGTTGTAGGCGAACAAACGGCCGCCGGATCTTGCCTTTTTTATTCTTGGGATGTAAGCCAGGGCAAGTGCATCAGATCTTAGATTTTTGGTAGACTGGTGTGGTTTCATCAGGGATCTGAGTATTGGGGGGTCCTTGTCGTGCAAAATTTTGTGCGAGATGCAGAGCGTCTTGAAGGTGATGCGCTCTTTCACTGGGAGCCAGTGCAGGCTTTTGAGGGCTGGTTTTGCCGAACTTCTTGCTTTGGTTCCTGTAAGGACTCTAGCTGCCGCGTTCTGGGCCACCTGAAGTTTCTGAATGACTGATGCAGGGGCTCCCAGGTACAGGACGTTACCATAGTCTAACCTGGAGTTAACCAGTCCCTGCATCAGTAACTTCCTGGACTGGAAGGGGATCAGGTGGAGGATCTTTCGGGCCATGCGAATAAGGCCGAAGCAGGTCCCTGAGGTTTTTCTGGCCTGGGTTTTAAAATTAAGATCCTGGTCGAGCCAGATGCCTAGGCTTTTGACCTCGGTTTTTGGGGTCGGTGGGTACCCATGCAGGGTGGCCAGGAGAGATTGGTGGGTAGTTTGTTCGGGTTGCCAAGGAAGAGGATCTCCGATTTGTCACCGTTAAGCTTAAGTCGTGAGTCAGACATCCATTGTGAGATACCCTCGAGACATCTGGCGAGGTTTTCTAGGCTGGTGTTTGATTGATTGATGGACACCACCAGCTGAGTGTCATAAGCGTACATCACTGTCTTGACACCGAAAGGAGTGATAACGTCTTTGAGGGGGGACATATAAACGTTAAAAAGTGTGGGGCTCAGGGAGGAGCCCTGGGGGACCCCACACTGCATGGACAAGGCTTTAGACGTGGAGAAGCCATCTGACACCTGAAAGGATCTTCCCTCAAGGAAGGACTTAATCCAGGCAAGGGCAGAGTCGGTGATTCCCACTCGTCTTAGCCGGTGGACCAAGATGGCGTGGTCCACCGTGTCGAAGCCGGCGATTAGATCGAGGAGGATCACTGCCACTGATCCTCCTGCGTCAATGATGCCTCTCGCCTCTTCGACAACTGCTAGTAGGGCGGTGTCGGTGCCTTGCCCCGGTCTGAAGCCGGTCTGGGAGTCACGTAGTAAGTGATTCGACTCCAGAAAGATGGATAGTTGCTGGTTAGCTATTCGTTCGGCCACTTTGCTGATCCCGGGGAGGAGCGAAATGGGTCTGAAGTTGGAGGGGTCCGTGGGGTCCAGGTGAGGTTTTTTCAGGAGGGCTTTGACGGTAGCCTTCTTCCAATTGGCTGGGACGGTGCCCTCCTTGAAGGAGGCATTTATGAGGTTGGTGAAGGGTTGGGCTACAGTGGGGGCGACCAGTTTTAACTTGCTGATGGGGGCTGGGTCATATGGCGAGCCACTTTTCACCGTTTGCAGGGTGGCTAAGAACGTCTCCGTGGAGATCTGGTCAAAGGCTCGTAGGTATAGAGCCTCAGGATGAAGGGGAGGTGAGGTGGTGTGGTGAGGGGCAGTGGGTATAGGGAGTGAAGTAAGTATTTTGTCGATTTTTGCGGAGAAGAAGTCGGCCATTTGATTGCATCTAACGCCCTCTGGGTCTGGCGGGGGAGGGGGGTCCTGGATTTTTGTCAGGAGACGTACTATGCGGTATGTTTCCTTCACGGAATTGGCCGCTGCTGCAATCTTTCCTTCGAAGAAGGTGGCCTGAGTAGTTTTTATGGAGTTCTTGTAGAGCTTGATGGCGGCTCTGTACTCATTTTTGGAAACTGTTGACCAGGTTTTCCTCCATGCGCGTTCGAGTTTTTTGCAAGTATATTAAGACCCCATGGGGTGGTGGTACATTCCTACAGCACCCTTCGGCAATGCAAGAAGTATCACACCGAACATCGGTGCGAGGCCTCTTTTATACAGTTTTACAGTAATAAAAAGTGTAGGCGGAACACATTTACAGAGTTTAGGTACATATAAGGTCATTTTTGGAAGACAGCCAACTCATGGGAGGGGTTACAACACCACTGGTCAGTTTGAAGAACATTCCTAAGTGATGACTGTCCACTAGTACAGAGGGTTTGACTGCGCATGTGCGAGCTTGACCAAGACTAAAAATAGCCTGTTGCTGGGCAAATTCGAGTGGTGAGTGGTACAGAGAAAGGACAAAGGGCATGCTGGCCACGAGGCGACGCATTCATATAAAATGGCTGCCAGTGTGTTCAAAATGGCTTCCGAACACCATAGTCAAGTTAAGGGGAAATTCGTGTAGCAAAGCTAAACGCTAACCCGATCACCGTCAAATTACGACAAAACAGTTAGCATGGGAATGCTGAGCATGTGTGAACTGTTTGCAACATATGTAGTAGTGGTAGGAATGAAAAACTGCCCATCTGTTGAGGAGGGAATCAAAAGTTGTAATATTGTATGAAACACTAAGTCTCTTGATGAACGTCAAGGGTAGTTCTCAAAGAACAAAGTACTTACAGATTGTTCAACTCAGCAGTTTGTTAACCATCTGTGGTGTGATCGAAGGGAACAGGGTAAAGCTGCCTCCTGATTCGGAGTCTGATGCACTGTCTGAGTGTCTGATGATAACCTGGGGCTGATGAGAACAGTCCAGGAGTTGGGGGAGTGTTGCATTTCCTATCCCATGCCAGTTAAGGAGCTTCAAAAAAGTGATTCTTCTGCTCGTGGATCATATTGAGCTTTTCCCGGTACAACAGGGCAAATTTAATGCCCATGGTGCGTTGTTGTTGCCTCATTGTTTGGAAGGGGTACCTTTTACATTGAACTGCAAGCGTATAATCCAGAAAAATGGAGATCCGGGCATTATCCATGAGGATCAGCGTGTTTTCTCTTGCACTTAGGAGAAGCACGTCTCTGTCTTTGTAATTTAGTATGCGGGTCACAAGTGATTGCGGTGGTGTACCTGGAGCTGGTCTTATTGTAGAGAGATGGTCTGCCCTCTCCACTGTGAACAGCCCGGACAGACCTGTCGGTGCTACTCGGCTGCGGAGCCAATCCTCGATGTACTGTGTTGCGTTGTGTTAGGGACTTCCTCTCCCTCTGACACTGGTATGTCAATGATCCTGACATTATAACGGCATGCTCGCCTTTCTGCATCTTCTGCACATTCCTGTATAGTTTCAACTTATCCCTGTAGGAGCGTCATGGCCATAGATTGTTCCTTTTGCCAGGGAATTAATGAGGCAATGGTCATTTTGCGTGGTTTGACTCTGTCGCTCTGCTTTTTGTGTTCAGCTTTGAGAAGACTATTGTCTGTGGTAAGGGCATCCACATATTTGTTCGATGGTCATTCTAGAGTCCCTGATCTCTCAGTATAACATCTAGTTTATCTATTGAAGGGCCCAGTAGCATTGGTAAGATGCATTGGTAGATAGGGTTCAGGAGTGCTCTGATAGATCCAACGTCTTGGCCTTTGTGCGATCCATTACCATTAATAACCAAATTAACAAGTGCAGAAGTACTGGAACCTCACTGCTGTTTTCTAGGAGCCTTGTGCCGCACGCGCTGTGGCATAGAGAGATAGAGTCAACGTGTCTGAGCTTGCTTGAACTAGTGGCGTGGGGGCTCCCTTAGGTTGATCAGATAGTAGGGTACCTATGAATGTAATCCTTGGGATTGACAAGCCACATGGTTTTAGAGAGCAAGGTACGAAGTAGCCACTTTGGAGCACAACACTTTTTCTGCACCCCAGGTACACGAGGCGGTGTGAGTTTCAGCCCTATGGGGATAGTGCCAGGATATATTTTGACTGACCAGCACTTTGCTGTTAATATTCTGCAGGATGACAGAGGTACCAGTTATAAAAGAGCTGTGAATATTTACATTAAAGGGTCTTGGCCAGCAGAGAAGGGGTGATCAAATCAGTGATTGCTTTATACCATGCAACTGTGGGATTGTGTGGCAGACTAAACACTGCAGGCACAGGCCAACAAGAAGAGCCCCGCCAGGCCACAGTATAAGGTGATAAGAGGGCACTCCTCAGTTTCACTCTGCAATAACTCTCTGAATAGGGCTAAGAGGTTACACCAGGGGCAGGCTGCTAACTGCGACTGCTGTGCCGTTACTATCTGGAAAGCGTTGTCCTGCATGGATGCGTAGCTGGGTTAAGGAGCATTGTGCTCAAGATGGCATGTCCACACAACATCTCAGTTGCAGCTATGTGTTCCAGACGGTAGGGTAGAGAAGCGCACCGGGTCCGCTTTGCGCAGCATCTACAGGATGTCAAAGAGACCATTTTTGGAGGAGTGGTGATAGCTTACATAGAATGGCCTTAATATGCAGGGGATGATCCACTCCGCACTTCATAGTATGATGTGCTGGTAGCTTAGGGAGACGCAGAGTGGCAGGGAATGAGCCACTATGGCGAGGCCTGCCAAATTTCAGTGTGATGCAGGCCCCAGGCACCAATAAGAGTTCACCCTTCAGCGCCTGCAAAGCTTTGGTTGTATGATCTGAGCCTGTAACATGTCAACTACAGCTCCTGTGGCTGCATCGCTGACATAAACGTGTTCCTGTGCTTGAGCCAGTAGCTTGGGCTAGTTAAGTACCATGCCAGGGCAGCTTGACCCTCATAGGCATCTAGCCAGTAGTTTGTATCGCTGCTGCAATTAACAGGAGGCTGCGGGGTAGTTCAGCAACTCAGGGCAGCAGGGCTATATGGACTCACCTCATGTCTAGATGGATCAGTGCTCAGAGGGTGTGTGAGGGTGAGGATGTGTGACGGTTTGTGAGGGTGAGTGAGGTTGAGTGAGGGCGTTTTAGGCTGAGGGTGTGTGACGGTGTGTGAGGGTGAGGGTGAGTGAGATTGACTGAGGGTGAGTGATTGTGAGTGAGGGTGAGTGTGGGGGTGTGAGGGTGTGGGTGTGTGACGGTGTGTGAGTGTGAGGGTGTGTGACTGTGATTGAGGGAGTTTGTGGGTGTGTGAGTGTGTGAGGGTGAGATTTAGGGTGTGTGAGGGTGAGGGTGTGAGGGTGACTGAAGGTGTGTTAGGGTGAGGCTTTGAGGTTAAGGGTGTCTGCGGGTGAGGGCTGTTGATGGTGAGAGATTGCGAGGGTGAGGGGGGTGAGTGTGTGTGAGGGTGAGGGTGTGAGGTGTAGTGAGTGTGAGAGGGTTGTGACGGGTGTGAGAGGGGAGCGAGGGTCTGTGAGGGTGAGGCGGTGTGAGGGTGATTGTTTGTGAGTGTGTGTGAGGATGAGTGAGGGTGTTTGAGGCTGAGGGCGTGTGATGTGTGAGTGTGAGTGAGTGGGTATGAGGTTGTGGGTGTGTGATGGTGTGTGAGGGTGATGTTGTGTGAGGGTGATTGAGGGTGTGTGAAGATGTTTGAGATTTTTGGGGTGTGCAGGTGAGGGTATGAGGGTATGTATGTTTAAAAGTCATGTTTTTTTGTTTTTTTTTAATATGTGTTGTTTTAAATAAAATGTGATAGAGCTTCCATTTGTAGTTGTCCTGCCTTATGTGTATGTTTTTATGTTATTAAACTGTGTTTTTTTAATTAATATGTGTAGTGTTATGTGTGTTTGAGTGTCTGTGGACTCCCGTATTAATTGTATTAAATTTAAAATGGCCGACGCAATGCGTCACCTTGACGCTACCTACGTCAGCGTTCTAGGTTTTTTTTGTGTTGTCACTGTTTAATTTTGATTGACGTTTATTTGTAGCCAATCGGAGCGCTACGTTTTTGACGTAGCGTTCCGATTTGCTTACGTCGACGGTGGAATTCCCCAGAAGATCGCGATTTGTGGTGCGCGGAAGACGTGTGCTTGTCCGGGTGCTGTTGCAGCGTCGTTTGACAGGTAAGAATTAATTTCTAAGTGTTTTTTAATCTATTGTAATGTAGTATCTATAGTCTGTAGAAATTAATTCATGTTTAGGAGTGTATTTATGTAAATCGTGAAAATTTTTGTTAGCGATTGTACTATGTGTTACTTTTTTGTGTTATGAAAATGTAAATATTTTTTTAACGTTGATATGTAATGTTTATGTTACCACCAACTGTAATTTCATATTTTTTAGCTGTTGTTTGTTATTCGACGTACATGAACTGTTTTTTGAACTTCTAAGGGCGATTTCGTCTCGAGTATATTTATGTATGCGTTTTATTTCCTTTATTTGTTGGAAAACTTAAATGCATTGTTTAGATTAGTTTTGTTACTTTGAGTGGAAGACTTTGTTGTAGTTTTAGACGAAATTCAATTAGGCTGTGAAGTGTTGTGCTTTTGTGATTACGCACTTTGTTTGTGTTTTTGAATTTTCTTTGCATTGTTTAATGGTTTTTGTTCCCTTACTTTAGTAAGTGCTTTATGTTGTGAATAATTTTCCTTTAGCTCGCTTTGCGCACTTGTAAATCGTTGTATTATTTGCTGTGTATTCAGATGTTTGCATTTTTTGTGTGCATTTATGATCTTTGTGAAAGAAATGTTGTATTTTACAATCCTTTTCTTCACTTGTGTGTATTAATTTCTGCACTGTCCTTGCGTTGCATTACGTTCGATTTGTTGAATAGCTAAAAGTGTGTATTCCTATTTTTACGTATTAAAATAAATGTTGCCTAACGCTATTTGTGTGTGGAGTAGGATCGTGGAGTTGTAGTTGGAGGGTAGAGCTGTAGGGTGGTATTGTAGTTATAGGGTGTAGTTGGAGGGTGGACTTGGACGGTGTGAGTGTGAGGGTGAGTGGATGTTAGTGTTTGGGTGTTTGAGGGTGTGTGATGGTGTGTGAGAGTGATTGTGGGTGACCTTTTTAGTATGAGTGAGGGTGTGAGTGTTGTGAGTGTGTGTGTGAGGATGAGGGGGTGAGGGTGAGGGTAAATGTTGGCTAACGCTATTTATGTGTTGAGTTGGAGGGTGGAGTTGTAGTTGGAGGGTAGAGTTGTAGGGTTGTATTGTAGTTATAGGGTGTAGTTGGAGGGTGGACTTGGACAGTGTGAGGGTGAGTGGATGTGAGTGTCTGGATTTTTGAGGGTGTGTGATGGTGTGTGAGTGATTGAGGGTGACTTTTTTAGTATGAGTGAGGGTGTGAGTTTTGTGAGTGTGTGTGAGGATGAGGGGGTGATAGTAAGGGTGTGTGAGAGTGTGAGATGATAGTTGTTGGTGAGTGAGGCTGAGAGTTTAAGGGTGAGTGTTGTGAGGGTGTGAAGGTGAGTGACGGTGTGCGAGTTTGAAGGTTGAGTGTGTGACTGTGGGTGAGGGTGAGGGTGTGTGAGGGGGTGTGAGGGTGATGGGGTGAGGGGGTGATGTTGAGTGATGGTGTGTGAGGGTGAGTGAGGGTGTGTGAGGGTGAGGGTGTTGAGGTTTTGAGTGAGGCTGAGCGTGTGTTGGTGAGTGATGGTGTGTGAGGGTATGAGTGTGAATGAGGGTGTGAGGGTGTGTGAGGTTCTGAGAGTGTAAGGGTGTGATGTAGGGTGAGGATGAGTGACGGTGTGTGAGGCTGAGGGTGAGGGTGTGAGTTGTTGTGATGATGCCTATAAGTGATCATTTTCCCTCCGTGAATATTGTGCACTTGAAATGTCTTAATGTTGTGAAGCGTTGTTTCCGATTCGAATCAATACCTATGTAATGGTGATTGATGTCTGAATGCCAAATCCAACACATCATTTTCTTTTTTTTATATTATGCATGTAAAAAGTTATAATTTTTTTGTAAGGGACACATCAATTTGCACTTTAAAAGCTTGGCTTGCATTAACATAGATGCGCACTCATATTGTCTGTTTTTGCTAATTTGAGACAATGTTTACCTCCTTTTTAATTTTGTACTTCAGATGTGTATTAATTGTGGCAAAGTATAAATATGAAGCTACCTTGAAGGATTGTTTTTTTTTTGTTTTGTAGTTTGAGTGGAATTCTGTATTGTATTTGTGGAAGAATTGCAATTAGGATGTGAGGTCTCGTGCTCTTGTGATTATGCACTGTATTTGTTTTGTGGATTCTTGCCGCCATTGTGTAATTCTTTATTTATGTTCCCTTACTTTAGTAACTGTTTTTTGTTGTGAATTTGTGTCCTTTAGATGTCTTTGTCCCCTTTTAAATTGGTCTATTACTCGCTGTGTATTCAGATGTTTCCATATTTTGTTTGGATTTATTGTTTTTCTTAAAAAATGTTATATTTTACAATCCTTTTCAGCATGTTTATGTATTAATTGGTGCACTGTCCTCGCGATGCATTAAGTTTTCATTTTTGAATACCTACAAGTGTGTAATCCGATGTTTAGTTATTGAATTAAATGTTGCCTAATGCTATTTACGTTTGGAGTTGGAGGGTGGAATAGTAGTTGGAGGGTGGATTAGTAGTTGGAGGGTGGAGTTGTAGGGTGGTGTTGTAGGGTGGAGTTGGAGGGTGGACTTGGACGGTGTGAGTGTGAGGGTGAGTGGATGTGAGGGTCAGGGGGTGTGAGGGGGTGTGATGGTGTGTAAGGGTGAGTGAGGGTGACTGTGTGAGTATGAGTGAGGGTGTGAGGGTTGTGAGGGTGAGGGTGTCTGAAGATGAGGGGGTGATGGTATTGGGGTGTGAGTGTGTGTGTGATGATAGGTGTGGGTGAGTGAGGGTGAGAGTTTGAGGGTGAGTGAGTGTGAGTGTTGTGAGGGTGTGAGTGTGTGAAGGTGAGTGAGGGTGTGCGAGTTTGAAGGTTGAGTGTGTGACTGTGGGTGAGGGTGTGTGAGTGTGAGGGTGTGTGAGTGGGTGTGAGGGTGAGGGGGTGATGTTGAGTGATGGTGTGTGAGGGTGAGTGGGTGAGGGTGATTGAGGGTATGTGAGGGTGTTGAGATTGTGGGTAAGGGTGTGTTGGTGAGTGATGGTGTATGAGGGAGGGTGAGGATGAGTGAGGGTGTGTGAGGCTGAGGGTGGGTGAGGGTGTGAGTGGGTGTGAGTGTGAGTTGTTGTGATGATGCCTCTAAGTGTTCATTTTTTCTCCGTGAATATTGTACACTTCAAATGTATTAATGTTGTGAAGCGTTTTTTGAGAAGCTAATAGAGACCTCTGTAATGTTGATTGATGCTGTTGTTAGCGCTGAATCCAAAAACAAACACATCAGTAACTTTTTTTATATTATCCATGTAAAAAGTTTTCTTTTTTTTGTAAGGTACACATCAATTCGCACTGCAAAAGCTTCGCTTGCATTAACATAGATGCGCAGTCATATTGGAGGGTGGAGTTGTAGGGTGGAGTTGGAGGGTGGAGTTGGATGGTGTGAGTGTGAGTGGATGTGAGGGTCAGGGGGTGTGAGGGTGTGTGAGGGTGACGGTGTGAGTATGAGTGAGGGTGTGAGGGTTGTGAGGGTGGAGTTGGACGGTGTGAGTGTGAGGGTGAGTGGATGTGAGGGTCAGGGGGTGTGAGGGTGTGTGATGGTGTGTGAGGGTGAGTGAGGGTGACGGTGTGAGTATGAGTGAGGGTGTGAGGGTTGTGAGGGTGAAATGGTGAGGGTGTGTGAGGGTGAAGGGGTGAGGGTGTGTGAACATGAGGGGGTGAGGCTAATGGGGTGTGAGAGTGTGTGACAGGTGTGGGTGAGTGAGGGTGAGAGTTTGAGGGTGAGTGAGGGTGAGTGTTGTGAGGGTGTGAGGGTTTGAAGGTGAGTGAGGGTGTGCGAGTTTGAAGGTTGAGTGTGTGACTGTGGGTGAGGGTGGGTGAGGGGGTGTGAGGGGGGTGAGGGTGAGGGGGTGATGTTGAGTGATGGTGTGTGATGGTGTGAGGGTGATTGAGGGTGTGAGGTTGTGAGAGTGTGTGAAGGCATCTGGGGAAGGGGAGGAGAAATGCGAGCCTGGCTGTGTGCGTGGAGAGAGAGGGGAGGTGCTTGCGGCTGGAGGCTGGGGAACAGATGGCGAAGGCTGGCGAATTGAGTTGTGCCTGCTCGGTTGGAGTCGTGGAGTTTTGCAAGTCTGGAGGCTGGGGAACAGATGGAAAAGGCTGGCGAATTGAGTTGTGCATGCTCGGTTTGAGTCGTGGAGTTTTGCAAGTTGCAGCCCGTTCCTTTCTGCTGCTGCTCCGTTTGTATTGAGTGCCGAGGCTGCATAGTTAAGACCAGGGCTTCAAACTGAGCCTGCAAAGGGAAGCCGCATTGAAGGCCCCCTCAGCCCCCCACCCCATCAAGGCACACGAAACAGATAGAGGGCTGCCATTTTATTTTTGAACGCTGCCGTTCACTACCACACATCTAGGGTAGTGTATTTTTTGTTTTCGGTACAAGGCTAATTAATGTGTGTTAGTTAATACAAATTATTTTAAGAACATGATGCTTCCAACATCTTTTAGTATTCAATGCGAAGATGTCAAATGCGGGTTTAAGACGAGACACGGCCGTGAAACTGCAGGGAGAGAGAGGGGAGGTGCTGGCGGCTGGGGAGGGGGAGGAGAAATGCGAGCCTGGCTGTGTGCAGGGAGAGAGAGGGGAGGTGCTGGAGAGGGGAGGTGCTGGCGTCTGGGGAGGGGGAGGAGAATTGCGAGCCTAGCTGTGTCCGGGGAGAGAGAGGGGAGGTGCTGGGGGCTGGGGAACAGATGGCCAAGGCTGGCGACTTTTGCTTAAAAAATAGTCTGTTTCAGTGTGCAAAAAATGAGTTGTGCAGGTTTAAGGGTTTAAGACGAGACACGTCTGTGAAACTGCAGGGAGAGAGAGGGGAGGAGCTGGTGGCTGGGGAGGGGGAGGAGAAATGCCAGCCTGTCTGTGGAGAAATGCGAGCCTGGCTGTGTGCAGGGAGAGAGAGGGGAGGTGCTGGCGGCTGGGGAGGGGGAGGAAAAATGCGAGCCTGGCTGTGTGCGGGGAGAGAGAGGGGAGGTGCTGGCGGCTGGGGGTGGGGATAGCCGTGGGTGGGAGCCTTGTCGCTTTCATGTGCACGCGCTTTTAATGTCAATGCGCTTGCGCATTGAGCTTCAATTTGATGGGCACTGCAAGGAATCGCCATGGAATCGCAAGTTGGTTAAAGTCTGTTTAAGCCCCCATAGTCTCGCAAGCTCAATGCCCATGCGCATTGATAGACGAGACCTAAAAAAGACTCTCCCAGCTTTGTAGTTAGAAGAAAGTGAATAGTAGATCTGAGTGACCTCCACATGTCACAGCCGGGAGATGCCGAGG